>NW_026111693.1:0-95000 GCF_024679095.1 Eriocheir sinensis
AATTCTGTACCGTCCTGAAACCCTCACTTAAGGGTAAGGTCAGGATAAGTTAAGGTAAGGTTAGGATATTAAGGTAAGGTCAGGATAGGTCAGATTCAGGTTACCTTGGAGTGAATTACATTAAGGGGATCATTTTAAGGCAAGTTTAGGGTAATTCAACTGTAGTTTTAGGTAATATGAGTGAATTACATTAGTTTAGGGTCATTCAAGACAGAGTAAGGTTGCTTTAGGGTGAATTAGATTAAATTCAGGCTGCTTTTGACAGACTTACGGCACTTAGGGAAGCTTTGTTTTGATCGTTACCAATGGCGCCGATCGATGCTATAGTTTTCCACGTGAAACTGGCCTATGGGGTAGTGGCGGCTGCAGAGGAAGCGAGAGGTGTTGAGAGTGTGTGGCAAGGCTAGGCTAACCCCACTACCACCCCATCGGCCAGTTTTAAGTAGAAATTCTACGGCGGCGATCATTGGTAGCGATCAAAACAAACAAAACGACTGTGAAAGCGGCCCTAAGTCCCCCCCCCCCCACCAAGAAAATTAACATGCTGTATATTAAGGAAACAGTTGTATGCGGCAGAACAAGGAATTTTTAACTCAGGATAATTGACAGCACAGTGATACCTCGGTTCACAGCAGCTACATTATACAAGTTGTAAGAGTGTTTGGATTTACAAGCATCAAAATTCCCTGAAAATGCCTTAGTGTACGAGTGGTGTGTAGGAGCAGCACCCGTTTGTACCAGTCAGGGACGGCAGCGTAAAGCCCAGTTGGAAAGTTTGGTTTAGTGGGCGCAACATCTGTGGTCATGCCGGACAGAGACAGAAGGGGAAGGAATTATAGGAGAAGGGAACAGTTGGAAAGTTTGGTTTAGTGGGCACAACATCTGTGGTCATGCCGGAGAGAGACAGAAGGGGAAGGAATTATAGGAGAAGGGAACAGTTGGAAAGTTTGGTTTAGTCGGCGCAACATCTGTGGTCATATGCCGGAGAGAGACAGAAGGGGAAGGAATTATAGGAGAATGGAACAGACCCCAGGAGATGGGACACAACCCCCGATTACTACCTGGTACACTGCTGGGTGGACAGGGGCATAAGGTATTGGAAAAGCCGCCCAAATTTTTACGCTCCACCCAGGAATCGAACCCGTGCTCTCTCGGTTGTCTGGAGTGTGCTAACCACTGCACCACGAAGCCCTCTGTGCTGCAAGACCAGAGCGCTCAGAGCATAAAACAATGTGAATGGGCTGCATTGTACACTCACAGAGGTGGCACCCTCCTGAACACTTACGCTTGTGCTGTAGTGTGCGATCTCGGTGTTTTGAGCAGTACATTCATTTTGGTTTGAACTTTTCGGTTTGTGAGGAAAATAATATAAGGAATCAAGCTGCTAAACCGTGCTATGACTATTTGTTAGTGTTGGTACTTATTACTTCTTTTGTTTTTATAAAGCAGAGGAGTCACTTCAAGGGCACAAAAAGAGGAAGCACATGTGAAAAAAAAGCCTGCTACTCGCTGTCCTGGAAAAAAAAAATAAATAAAAAATAAATAAATAAATAAATAAATAAATCGGGAGGAGAGGTGTCCTGATACCCTCCTCTTGAAAGAGTTCAAGTCGTAGGCAGGAGGAAATACAGATGAAGGAAGATTGTTCCAGAGTTTACCAGCGTGAGGGATGAAAGAGTGAAGATGCTGGTTAACTCTTGCATAAGGGGTTTGGACAGTATAGGGATGAAAGAGTGAAGATGCTGGTTAACTCTTGCATAAGGGGTTTGGACAGTATAGGGATGAAAGAGTGAAGATGCTGGTTAACTCTTGCATAAGGGGTTTGGACAGAAAAGGGCTGAAAGAGTGAAGATGCTGGTTAACTCTTGCATAAGGGGTTTGGACAGCATAGGGATGAGAGTGTGAAGATGCTGGTTAACTCTTGCATAAGGGGTTTGGACAGTAAAGGGCTGAGAGAGTGAAGATGCTGGTTAACTCTTGCATAACGGGTTTGGACAGTATAGGGGTGAAAGAGTGAAGATGCTGGTTAACTCTTGCATAAGGGGTTTGGACAGTAAAGGGATGAAAGAGTGAAGATGCTGGTTAACTCTTGCATACGGTGTTTGGACAGTATAGGGCTGAAAGAGTGAAGATGCTGGTTAACTCTTGCATAAGGGGTTTGGACAGTAAAGGGCTGAAAGAGTGAAGATGCTGGTTAACTCTTGCATAAGGGGTTTGGACAGTATAGGGATGAAAGAGTGAAGATGCTGGTTAACTCTTACATAAGGGGTTTGGACAGTATAGGGATGAAAGAGTGAAGATGCTGGTTAACTCTTGCATAAGGGGTTTGGACAGTATAGGGATGAAAGAGTGAAGATGCTGGTTAACTCTTGCATAAGTGGTTTGGACAGTATAGGGATGAAAGAGTGAAGATGCTGGTTAACTCTTACATAAGGGGTTTGGACAGTATAGGGATGAAAGAGTGAAGATGCTGGTTAACTCTTGCATAAGGGGTTTGGACAGTATAGGGATGAAAGAGTGAAGATGCTGGTTAACTCTTGCATTAGGGGTTTGGACAGTATAGGGATGAAAGAGTGAAGATGCTGGTTAACTCTTGCATAAGGGGTTTGGACAGTATAGGGATGAGCATGAGTAGAAAGTAGTGTGCAGCGGGGCCGCGGGAGGGGGGGAGGCACGCAGTTAGCAAATTCAGAAGAGCAGTCAGTGTGAAAATATCGATAGAAGATGGAAAGTGAAGCAACATGGTGGCAGAATTTAAGAGGTAGAAGACTATCAGTAAGAGGAGGAGAGCTGATGAGAGGAAAAGTCTTAGACTCCACTCTGTCCTAGAGAGCTGTGTGAGTGGAGCCCCCCACACGTGAGATGCATACTCCATACGAGGGCAGACAAGGCCCTTATAAATGGAAAGCATCTGTGCGGGGGAGAAGAACTGGCGGAGACGATACAGAACGCCCAACCTCGAGGAAGCTGATTTAGTAAGAGAGGAGGTGTGAAGTTTCCAGTTGAGATTTTGAGCTAAGGATAGACCAAGGATGTTTAGTGTTGAAGAAGGTGACAGCTGAGTGTTGTTGAAGAATAGAGAGTCTTTAGTCACTCCTTTAGAAAAACACACACACACACACACACACACACACTTACTTGGCCAGACTTGAAGGCAGGGGGAGGAGGTCTGTCAAAGTTTCCTGGTGTAGAGTCACTCCCATGCTTCTTCTTGCCTCCTGGAACACTTGGCGATGGGTGGGTCCAGCGGCTGTAATGAAGTGTTGTGTATCTTATAATAGCATGAAGAACTTTAGTAAGGGGGATATTAATAATATTGTGATGGTTAGAGAAATAGGCAGGACATGTAGTAATGGGTTTAAACTGGATATATTCAGATTCAACAGGGACACAGGCAAGAATTGGTTTACTAACAGAGTGGTGGATGAGTGGAACAGGCCTGGCAGTCATGTGGTGAGTGAGTGCCAATACTAACAGACTGGTGGATGAGTGGAACAGGCCTGGCAGTCATGTGGTGAGTGAGTGCCAATACTAACAGAGTGGTGGATGAGTGGAACAGGCCTGGCAGTCATGTGGTGAGTGAGTGCCAATACTAACAGAGTGGTGGGTGAGCGGAACAGGCCTGGCAGTCATGTGGTGAGTGAGTGCCAATACTAACAGAGTGGTGGGTGAGTGGAACAGGCCTGGCAGTCATGTGGTGAGTGAGTGCCAATACTAACAGACTGGTGGGTGAGTGGAACAGGCCTGGCAGTCATGTGGTGAGTGAGTGCCAATACTAACAGATTAGCTGTCTGACTATAAAGCAAGATACTGTAATAATAACAGGATGTAGTCACTCTGAAACACACCCACACATTAAAATAAAACACACACACACCTTGTCTCAGTGAGTGGGGCAGCAAGACATTGGATCATTCCCTGGTCCTCTCTCCCCTTCACTTGCATCATCCTGAAAACACACAGTGACATTGAAAGACCATGCACTAATGTTTCAGTTAGGGCAATAACTGCAAAGATTTCTTCCCTCGCTGGCTCTGATAAAAAGGCACCTTGGTCTGCTTCATTGATTCAGGGGACAGACCTTTGGAGATTGCCTAACCAAGCGTTTACACCACACGTCGTCTGCGCGTCCGTCCGTCACGTCCGCGTCGCGTGAAGAAAGAAAATAGAACTCTATATATATTGACGCGGCGACGGCGTGGCGGCGTGGCGTGACTGCGAACCGACGCATTAACGCATTTCAAATAATCCACAAATCCAGTGTTAACAAAACTGGGGGGGCGATTCATGACTGGCGGACGTGACGGATCGGGACGGGACGACACGTATTTGGTGTAGCAGCAGCCTAACAGTTCTTTGTGGTAGGATTTGGTGTGTTTTGTAAAGATGGGTTGTTATTGTAGGTCGTTAATTTCTCAGACTGAATAGATGGGGGTGAAAGAAAAAAAGGCCCTGTTTTGCTACACACTGAAATCTGTGAGGACGAAACTATTTTGTCCTGGTAGATTTCGGATATTTGTGATGCTATATATGAAAAGATCTTGATATTTTAGGGCGAGCCAAAACATGACAATGTGACTATGAAAATGCCAAGGTTATTGAGATGACACACACACACACCAGTAACCTTCAGGAAAGTAACCACTCATTCACTACCACATTATCAACAACTGCATCCCTTGACCTGTCTCCTTGGTTTAAAAAAAAAAAAAAAAAAAAAATCATTATTATTATTTTTTTTTTTTTGGCTAACATGATATTTTGTTCATGGGCCTGAAACCTCATCAACAGTAAATGGAAATGTCTTCTTTACAAATAATGATGATTCCAGAAAAAAATATTATATACTTGTCTAGTGACCCAAAACTTGAGTGATTATTATTATATTTAAATTATCATAACTCACTAATAAATAAGATCCTGGCAGACAGTTTCCTTGACAGTGTTAATATGCACTGAAAACATGTAGTGCACCAAGAGGGTTACTAGTGTGAACAGCAGCACTTACCAGTCTGTTGTGGCGTTGCCCTCCCCATGACTCAGAGGACTGCTTCCACAATGTTTGCTGTCCACCTGTAACAAGGGAAACACTAAGCTTCACACAGCCCGGCACAACACACACCCAGAAAGACATTTGAAAAATTTGTAGAACACTGTGGTATAGCAATCAAGAGGAGGGTATCAGGACACCTCTCCTCTTGAAATTGACCTATCTTTCAGCCTCTTGACTCTTTTGTGGGAGCAGTGAGTATCAGGCTTTTTCTTTCATCATTGTTTCCTTTTTGTTGCCCTTGAACTGTTTCTTCTCCTGTAAAAAACAAAACAAAAAAAGAGGACATGGAGGAACTGTGATCAAACTTAAAATTATATGTGGCGTGCATGAGAGTAACTAACTGTTCACACTTAGCAATGGGATTACTCTCTTTACGGCAAGCTCTGGAGGACCAATGAGCCTCACCGTTAATACCCAAAGACAGATTTTTTGCCCAAATGCCATCCTTCTGTGTCATGCTGGGGTGCGGAAATTACTGTGACAAGTTCCCCGATAAGTCTCTTCTCTCAAACTTTTTCTAAAAACTCCACTCTGGACGATTCTGGGCATATTCCTCCTACTCATCCCCCCTCTGACTCCTTTATGCCTGTTATAAAGATTCTTCAAAATGATGTTTTCTATGCCCTCTCTGGCCTCAATCCTCAGAAGGCTTATGGACCTGATGGAGTGCCTCCTATTGTCCTTAAAAACTGTGCCTCCGTGCTGTCACCCTGCCTGGTCAAACTCTTTCGCCTCTGCCTGTCAACATCTACCTTTCCTTCTTGCTGGAAGTATGCCTTCATACAGCCTGTACCTAAGAAGGGTGACCGCTCCAATCCCTCAAACTACCGTCCTATTGCTTTACTTTCTTGTCTATCTAAAGCTTTTGAATCAATCCTTAACCGGAAGATTCAAAAGCACCTTTCCACTTCTGACCTTCTATCTGATCGCCAGTATGGGTTCCAAGAAGCGTTCTACTGGTGATCTCCTAGCCTTCTTAACTGACTCTTGGTCATCCTCTCTTAGCCGTTTCTGTGAAACTTTTGCTATTGCGCTGGACATATCAAAAGCTTTTGATAGGGTCTGGCACAAATCTTTGCTTTCAAAACTACCCTCCTTCTCTCTGTACCTTTATCTCCAGTTTCCTTTCTGACCGTTCTATTTCTGCCGTGGTAGACGGTCACTGTTCTTCTCCTAAATCTATTAACAGTAGTGTCCCACAGGGTTCTGTCCTATCTCCCACTCTTTTTCTGTTGTTCATTGATGATCTTCTTTCCAAAACGAACTGTCCTATCCATTCCCTCGCCGATGATTCCACTCTGCATTATTCAACTTCTTTTAATAGAAGACCCACCCTTCAGGAACTTAACGACTCAAGGCTGGAGACTGCAGGCAGCTTAGCCTCAGACCTTACTATTATTTCCGATTGGGGCAAGAAGAACCTGGTGTCCTTCAACGCCTCAAAACACAGTTTCTCCACCTATCCACTGACACAATCTTCCAAACAACTATCCCTATTCTTTAACAACACCCAGCTATCACCGTCCTCAACACTACACATTCTCGGTCTATCCTTAACTCAAAATCTCAACTGGAAACTTCATATCTCATCTCTTACTAAATCAGCTTCCTTGAGGCTGGGCGTTTTGTACCGTCTCGCCAGTTCTTCTCCCCTGCACAGTTGCTGTCCATATACAGGGCCTTGTCCGCCCTCGTATGGAGTATGCATCTCATGTGTGGGGGCTCCACTCACACAGCTCTTCTGGACAGAGTGGGCTAAGGCCGTCTCATCAGCTCTCCTCCTCACACTGATAGTCTTCTACCTCTTAAATTCCACAATGTTGCCTCTCTTTCTATCTTCTATCGATATTTCCAGCTGACTGCTCTTCTGAACTTGCTAACTGCATGCCTCCCCCTCCCGGCCCTGCTGCACTCGACTTTCTACTCATGCTCATCCCTATACTGTCCAAACCCCTTATTATGCAGAGTTAACCAGCATCTTCGCTCTTTCATCCCTCACGCTGGTAAACTCTGGAACAATCTTCCTTCATCTGTATTTCCTCCTGCCTACGACTTAAACTCTTTCAAGAGGAGGGTATCAGGACACCTCTCCTCCCGAAACTGACCTATCTTTCGGCCACCTCTTTGGATTCTTTTTAGGAGCAGTGAGTAGCGGGCTTTTTTTTTTATTAATGTTTGCTTTTTGTGTGCCCTTGAACTGTCTCTTTTGCTGTAAAAAAAAAAAAAAAAAAAAAAAAAAAAGTCACCCTCAGGCTACCAGCTGTGGACAGGGTACATCGGCTGAAAGGACTGAAAATAACACCAGAGCACTGAGGGCAGTAAAAACTGAGTAGTGGGATAACCCAGCACCATTATGACAGCAAGGGGTGGCCAGGTCAGGTTGGGTCAGGTTACATTAGTTCATTTTTATTTTCAGTCATTGTGTTATATTTCTGTTCTATATATTACATTTTATTGCTACCTCCTATTTTACTGTGTGTTTGGTTGGGGTCTCATTACAACCTTGCTGCACTGGACTGTAGGACTGGCGCAGCATTTCCACAAAGCATGAGCTGCAAACTTTGATTTATGGGGAGTTTTCATTTATTTGACGTTAATCGGATTTTCTTTCTTTCTTTCTTTTTTTTTTTTTTTTGGCGGCAATCACTAATTTTTTGAAGAGTAGGAGGCCGACGGGATGCCCACAGAGTTCATGGCTTGAGCATGTCAACAGATTCGCCGTGAGGTGCTGGAGATGGGGAGGAAGGGGGCCTGCATGGGGGACTTGCCTGGAGGGACCCCTAGGGAGGGCGTCATGGGGTGGGTGAGGCAACGCACCCCCAGTGTATGCCCCCCATTGATTGAAAAGGGAGGGGGAAGCGGGACAAAAAATATTGATTTGCAAGAAAAACAAACGACCGACGAACTTGCCGAAATGTCACTTATTTAAAAAACAAAAATTATTTACAACAGCCTCAAGTTCTGGAGTGGAGAGGATTTTTTCTTCATTTGGTCTTGTTCATTCTAGGCTTAGAAATATGTTAGGGACAGAAAAAGCTGCAAAACTGGTTTTCATTTACAAAAAAACATATGCTAGGGTCATCACAGAAAGCCTCTGGTTAACTCCATAGTTAGGTACAGTAAACTAAGGTACTTAACTGAATATTAATGCATGTGTGAAGACCTAGTCAATAAAGACTACATTTTATTGAAAAAAGAATCCTTCAAATATTTCCTGCTACTTAAATTCAGGTATGAGGAATCACACATCTTAAACAAATTCTATCTCCTTAATTTACATCAGTATTTGCCATTTATATTACATTGATACATAGATTAGGCAACATAGATATATCTTCTCCAGGATAGGCCTACTTTACTAATCAAACATATTTCAAGGATTAATTCATCTCAGTTGTCAGTTCCTACTTATAAATTTATCATAATGTAGGAATCTTTTTTTTTTTGGTATAAACCTTGAAGAGAATAAATGAATCATTGCACATGAATAGACTGTTTTACTTTACCATCTTTGGAGCACAGCATTTAACTTGTGGAATACTTTGTCAAAAAAAAAATATATATATAAAAAAAATAATGATTTTTATAGTAAAAATCTGATTTAATCATTTGATTAAATCAATTTGATTTAATCATTGCCAACCCTGAAAGCTAACATAAAATTTTTTGAAGAGTAGGAGGCCAAGGGGATGCCCACAGAGTTCATATGAGGCTTGAGCAGCAGACCAAGAGGTGAATTACACACACACACACACACAAGGACAGATGGGTGGATGGATAGATAGACAGACTGACACACAAGCATGCCAAGTCCTTTTAACCCCTTCCCAGCGGAGGATCTATATATAGACGTTTTGAAATTGGGACTTTTTGTCGGCGCGTCTATATATAGACGATTCCTTACTACTAACAAAATTAACGAAATAAATCGTTATCAGGCATTTCAAACCCCCCTACACTTACCGACATTGCCTCTCAAGGACAGTCACCGCTTGTGCTTTGTCGGCGGCCGATGTGCAACGAACGTCAGCTAACACTGGGAATTTTTAGCATTTTTCTCTAGTTTCTTTTATTATTATAGACTATCATGTCAAGGAGAAAGAGACCTCTTAAGCCGGAAGAAATGACTTCTTTGGCAGCTGAGGATATAGTTGTTGATTTTTTGAATGATTTTGATGATCCTGACTTATGTACTGTCAGTGATTACACTCTAAACCTTCATATAAATATATCTATATACATATAACCAATCTAACTTAAATAACATTTATATATAGATTCAAACGTTTGTTCAGTTTTGCGGCAGAGTCTATATATAGACGTCAATCTGGAATGCCCACTTGCGGGGAATCTATATATACACGTATGGATGAAAATCGACAGCGTCTATACATAGACGATTTTTTTTTGGACAGTACATACATCTGCCCTGCCACTGGGAAGGGGTTAATAATAACAATAATAATAATAACAATGATAATAATAATAATAATAATAATAATAATAATTAGACATAGATACATAAAGGATGCAATTATTTTGAGAGAGAGAGAGAGAGAGAGAGAGAGAGAGAGAGAGAGAGAGAGAGAGAGAGAGAGAGAGAGAGAGAGAGAGAGAGAGAGAGAGAGAGAGAGAGAGAGAGAGAGAGAGAGAGAGACTCACAATCGCTGTTGCTGCGTCTGGAGGACTCGGAGGCGTACAGGCCCGGAAACTCCTTCTCCACATGAGGGCTTTCAAAATCCATCTCTCCTGCAGTGGTGGTGGTGGTGGTGGTGGTGTTATGGCATGGGTGGATATGGTAGAAGCTCACTGATAGTAGTAGTAGTAGTAGTAGTAGTCCAGCATGTGTTAGCAGCAGTAGCCTGGGGGTAAAACAATGTATAAATAAACATATATATAATTTATGTATTACTATATAAGGAAATGCATATAGATAAATGTATAAATATAAACTGTGGTGTCATAGGGATAGTAGTAGTAACCTAACCTTACCTATCATGAATGAGTGAATAGATAATAGATATAGATAATAGGTTAGGTTAGGTCATCGGCCAAAGAAACCTCTTCCCAAGCACACAGACTTATGTACGAGATCGCAAACACTCACACTGACCCCCACACGTACCTAGCCTACACAGCGCAAACAGCCAATGTACTGAGTAACACACACGTCCATAAACACCAAACATATCACACTAACACTGACGCATACAAGCACTCATACTTTCCACGCACCATACACCACTGGAACAGCCTCCCTCTACAGACTGCGGTACAATAGACTCATTCAGAAAAGCAATACACACTCACTTGTCACAACACACCAACACTAACAATTACACTTCCTTCACTTCCCTCCCCTGCACACTCGGCTCCCCGGTCCCCCGAACAGCCAACACAAATATGCGTTTCATGCAACTGACAGCTGCCCGCCGCATTATCCAGAATCAGTCCACAAAGCTAACTGGCAATCATGTGTGTTTGAGTGTGTGTTGGGTGTGATTCTGGAGCAAGTCAGTGTGTGTTGGGTGTGATTCTGGGGCAATTCAGTGAGTGTTGGGTGTGATTCTGGAGTAATTCAGTGTGTGTTGGGTGTGATTCTGGGGCAATTCAGTGTGTTGTGTGTGATTCTGGGGCAATTGAGTGTGTTGGGTGTGATTCTGGAGCAATTGAGTGTGTTGGGTGTGATTCTGGAGGAATTCAATGTGTTGGGTGTGATTCTGGTGCAATTCGGTGTGTTGGGTGTGATTCTGTAGTAATTTGGTTTGTGTTGATGTGATTTCCTAGGAGTCTGGGTCACTTGCATGGGTATATTAGTGACCCTGGATGCAGTTTGACCCTTCCTCTGCACCTTGAACCTGGAAAACACTCGTGAAAGCCTGATTGACCTCCTTTTTAAGCTTTGGGAATAGGTTATGTGCGGCACCCAGAGCCAAAACAGACACTTCAGGCACTCAGTCATTAATGAAGACTAATGAAACGTGTAATAATTCCTGCGATGGTCAATTAGTAGCTTCAAAATAAGGTAACGGAACTTTCAGCAACTCTTCCTACACTTCTTATACTAGTAGTAGTAGTAACAGAGATCAGGAAATATTAACCGTCCCATCACAAGGCGTCCCATACCCTTGTCTTCCCCTCCAGCTTGGCTTCCCTTGTTTCGTTTTCTATGACACTTTCAAGGTCGCTGGGTATCCGGGGCTTTAAACCTGGGGACGAAATGACGCGACGAGGCCTTTTAAACATTTAAACATGGCGCAGGGGGCGGGGTAGGAGGGGGAGGAGGAGGTGGAGGAAACTTTAGAGGGGACGATGACGGGGAGGAGGAGGAGAAGGAAGAGGAGGATACGTGTGTGTGTGTGTGTGTGTTTAGGAGTCTTCATAAGTACGTAAGAGAGAGAGAGAGAGGAACTTTATTTCCATTGTTACAATGGTTATTCTTTTCCATGAGACTTACGCTTACGAGAACATTAAAATGAAGTTAATACACAAAAGAAAATACCTATATCAAAATTGAGTTCGACAACATTCGTGAGTTATAAGGTAAAAAGTATTAAACATACAAAGGTAAAACGTTATCATAATGAAAGGTTAAAGTAAAGTGTTAAGATCAGAGTATGATGTAGTCAGACAATATAACACAAAATGTTTAAATATGGTGAGGCAATCGGAGTAAAAAAAAATCATAAGTGGGCTACAATTATATGACTGTCCAGGGAGGGGGATTCTAACCCTGTCCGGCAGATTCATAGGTAGGCATGCTAACCACTACACCACGGAGCCATAAGAATTAGCCACACTATACCAGGACAAATCATTCTTAGTGTGTGTGTGCCCTGGTAAGATTCAAAAGTGCTGCCCTGGTAGTGAGTAAGTGTATGGGGTTTGGTGAGTAAGTTTATGGGCACAAGTAAGTTTATGGGCATTGGTGAGTAAGTTTTGGGGGCAAGGTGAGTAAGTTTATGGGCACAAGTGAGTTTATGGGCATTGGTGAGTAAGTTTTGGGGGCAAGGTGAGTAAGTTTATGGGCACAAGTAAGTTTATGGGCATTGGTGAGTAAGTTTTGGGGGCAAGGTGAGTAAGTTTATGGGCACAAGTGAGCTTATGGGCATTGGTGAGTAAGTTTTGGGGGCAGGTGAGTAAGTTCATGGGCTCAGGTGAGTAAGTTTATGGGCATTGGTGAGTAAGTTTTGGGCGAAAGGTGAGTAAATTTATGGGCACAAGTGAGTTTATGGGCATTGGTGAGTAAGTTTTGGGGGCAAGGTGAGTAAGTTTATGGGCTCAGGTGAGTAAGTTTATGGGCATTGGTGAGTAAGTTTTGGGGGCAAGGTGAGTAAGTTTATGGGCACAAGTAAGTTTATGGGCATTGGTGAGTAAGTTTTGGGGGCAGGTGAGTAAGTTCATGGGCTCAGGTGAGTAAGTTTATGGGCATTGGTGAGTAAGTTTTGGGCGAAAGGTGAGTAAATTTATGGGCACAAGTGAGTTTATGGGCATTGGTGAGTAAGTTTTGGGGGCAAGGTGAGTAAGTTTATGGGCTCAGGTGAGTAAGTTTATGGGCATTGGTGAGTAAGTTTTGGGGGCAAGGTGAGTAAGTTTATGGGCACAAGTAAGTTTATGGGCATTGGTGAGTAAGTTTTGGGGGCAGGTGAGTAAGTTCATGGGCTCAGGTGAGTAAGTTTATGGGCATTGGTGAGTAAGTTTATGGGCATTGGTGAGTAAGTTTTGAGGGCAAGGTGAGTAAGTTTATGGGCACAAGTAAGTTTATGGGCATTGGTGAGTAAGTTTTGGGGTAAGGTGAGTAAATTCATGGGCTCAGGTGAGTATAAGTTTATGGGCATTGGTGAGTAAGTTTATGGGCATTGGTGAGTAAGTTTTGAGGGCAAGGTGAGTAAGTTTATGGGCACAAGTAAGTTTATGGGCATTGGTGAGTAAGTTTTGGGGTAAGGTGAGTAAGTTCATGGGCTCAGGTGAGTAAGTTTATGGGCATTGGTGAGTAAGTTTTTGGGGAAAGGTGAGTAAGTTTATGGGCACAAGTGAGTTTATGGGCATTGGTGAGTAGGTTTTGGGGGTAAGGTGAGTAAGTTCATGGGCTCAGGTGAGTAAGTTTATGGGCATTGGTGAGTAAGTTTTGGGGGCAAGGTGAGTAAGTTTATGGGCACAAGTAAGTTTATGGGCATTGGTGAGTAAGTTTTGGGGGCAAGGTGAGTAAGTTTATGGGCACAAGTAAGTTTAAGGGCATTGGTGAGTAAGTTTTGGGGGCAAGGTGAGTAAGTTCATGGGCTCAGGTGAGTAAGTTTATGGACATTGGTGAGCAAGTTTTGGGGGCAAGGTGAGTAAGTTTATGGGCACAAGTAAGTTTATGGGCATTGGTGAGTAAGTTTTGGGGGCAGGTGAGTAAGTTCATGGGCTCAGGTGAGTAAGTTTTGGGGGCAAGGTGAGTAAGTTTATTTGCAGAGAGAGAGAGAGAGAGAGAGAGAGAGAGAGAGAGAGATCTATACAGCAAGGTCTAACAATAGGTACATCCAGCCCGCCTGAAAGGAAGGATGAACATAATCTAACCTTACTCACCTACATACCTATGACAAAATTAATTCTTACTCAAATGTTTTTGGGGAAAATTCATAAGTGGGCAACAATTAAATGACTGTCCAGGGAGGGGGATTCCAACCCTGGTCAGCAGATTCATAGGTAGGCATGGTAACCACTACACCACGGAGCCATAAGAATTAGCCACACTATACCAGGACAAATCATTCTTAGTGTGTGTGTGCCCTGGTAAAATTCAAATGTGCTGCCCTGGTAGTGAGTAAGTGTATGGGGTTTGGTGAGTAAGTTTATGGGCACAAGTAAGTTTATGGGCATTGGTGAGTAAGTTTTGGGGGCAGGTGAGTAAGTTCATGGGCTCAGGTGAGTAAGTTTATGGGCATTGGTGAGTAAGTTTATGGGCATTGGTGAGTAAGTTTTTGGGGAAAGGTGAGTAAGTTTATGGGCATTGGTGAGTAAGTTTTGGGGGCAGGTGAGTAAGTTCATGGGCTCAGGTGAGTAAGTTTATGGGCATTGGTGAGTAAGTTTATGGGCGTTGGTGAGTAAGTTTTTGGGGAAAGGTGAGTAAGTTTATGGCACAAGTAAGTTTATGGGCATTGGTGAGTAAGTTCATGGGCTCAGGTGAGTAAGTTTATGGGCACTGGTGAGTAAGTTTATGGGCACAAGTGAGTAAGTTATGGACATTGGTGAGTAAGATTTTGGGGGCAAGGTGAGTAAGTTTATGGGCATTGGTGAGTAAGTTTATGGGCACAAGTGAGTAAGTTATGAGAGAGAGAGAGAGAGAGAGAGAGAGAGAGAGAGAGAGAGAGAGAGAGAGAGAGAGAGAGAGAGAATCAGAAACTTTATTTCCATTTATACAATGGTTATTCTTTACTGGCTTAAAACTATTGAACACGGTATATGGAGTGCGATAAAATTTACAGATAATCCCTAAAATATAACTAGTATATAATTGGTGCTAAAGATAAAGTGTGGACTAATATCTAGGACATCATGCAGATCATTATATGATAAAATGTAATAAGAGTATTCAGTCTGATTAGTTTCCTGAGCTATCTTGCGAGAGGTGTTTCTTCAGATTGACCTTAAAGGTATGCAGACTGTGACAATTCTTTGCCTTTATGGGGAGGTTATTCCATAGTTTTGGCCCTCTGACTGTGATAGATCGGGACCCGATGTCAGTGTGTGTTTTTGGTACACAGAGGAGATTTTGTTGTCTTGTGTTTATGTCAACTATTTGTCCTACTTGTGGAAAAGAGAATAGCCATTCAGGAAAATGCTTCTTCAGTGCTTTGAATACTATGACGCACTGTTCAAAAATGCACTTCTGCGTAATATTTGGCCACTGTAGTTCTTTTAAGAGTGGGCTGACATGGTCAAACTTTCTGTAGCTTCTGAACTCTATTCAGCTGTGTGATATTTGTGGTGCCCCAAACAGTTATCCCATAGTTAAGGTGACTTAACACAAGTGTCTGAACCACTATTAGCCTGGCTTCTCTGCTGAGCATGTCTTGAAAACGACTGATGTACATAAGCATGCCAGATACCTTTTTACTGATTTCTGTCACGTGCATATCAAACAACATGTTACTGTCGAAATGTAGCCCCAAGTTTTTGACATTTTGACAAGGTTTTACTAAGGCACCCCCTACTTTGATAGTGGTGTTATCCGGTATTCGTGACATCAGAGCTCTTGTGCCTAGAAATATACATTGAGTTTTTTTGGAGTTCAGCAAGAGACCGTTCCTGTTAAAATAGTTTTTAATTTTTTCTAATGTCTGTTCTGTTCTAAGAATTAATTCAGGTAGATTTTCAGTATTTCCAGTATGAATGAATTGTGTGTCGTCAGCATATTGAATAATAAAACATTCTTTAATTTCTTGTGACAGGTCATTTACGAAGACGTTAAATAGCAAAGGGCCGAGAATAGATCCTTGCGGGACTCCAAAAGGTACTTCTAGTGTAGAGGACAAATTTCCCCCGATTCGCACAGACTGAGTCCTGTTACACAAATAATCTTTAAACCAAAATATATCTATTCCTAATTTGTTACATTTTCTAAGTAGAATGTTATGGCTGACACTGTCAAAAGCTTTAGATAGGTCGCAAAGAGTTAAAAGACATATTTCTCTTTTGTCCATGGTGTCATAAATCTTTTTGGAAACTTGTAAGAGTGCCGTCTCAGTAGATAAGTTTGGTCTGAAGCCATGTTGAGTACTGCTAAAGAGGCAATGCCGTTCCATAAATTGGACCAATTGAGTTACGACTCTCTTTTCTAATATTTTCGATACAACTGGGAGCAAGGAAATTGGCCTGTAGTTACCTTCTTCTGGATCTCCTTTCTTAAATATTGGTGTGACAATAGCATGTTTCCAGGCATTAGGAAAGATACCTGTTGTTATAGATGTGTTTATGATGCATGTGATATATGGTAGAATTGCTGGCAGAGCGTCTTTGATGAATCTCAGGGAAATATTGTCAGATCCATATGAGTTGGATTCCTTGAGGTGCTTTATAGTGAGAATGATTGTGTCAGTATCGGTGGGCTGGGGTCGAAAGGTGTTACGACTGTTATTGTTTTCAGGGGATGAGTTATCGTGATTGTTTCTTACACTGTTTTGAGATTCCTCGAAAGCTTTTTTTCCAACATTAGCAAAGAAATTATTGAAGTCTTCGACATTGCATTCCTGATATACTTTATTAGCTTGTTTCTTTGTATTAGGAACTATTTCTCTCAAGATTTTCCACACAGCTGTTGTGTTACCTCTGGACGTGTTAAGTCTATCTTTATAATAGTCCTTCCTGGCAGTACCCATCATGGCTTTGACTTTTTTCTTTAGGACTTTATATTCTTGTTGTAGGCTTATGTTATATCTATCGTGTTTTAGAGCTTTCTGTTTGGTGTTCCTTTCTTTCATGACGTGGTGAATTTCTTCAGTTAACCATGGAGCGGGAGGTCTTCTTAACTCTTTGGTCACCATCGGGGCACAAAGGTCAAGACATGAGCAGAAAATGTTAGTAAATAAACTTGTCTGTACGTTAACATCATCAGTATTAAAGATTTGGCTTAAGTTGATCGTCTCTTTGTAAAGTGCATTACAAAATACGATTGGGGAGTAATTTCCTGGACTTCGTTTTGTTACAACAGTTGGTTGGCAGCACTGAGGCTTGCGTACATTTGTAGTGACAGAAATTAGGTCATGGTCTGCAATGGAGCATGGATGAACATCAGAGGTTATAACTGTATCTGGCCTGTTAGTGACAATAACATCAAGGAGCGTTGCAGTGTTAGCCGTAACTCTCGTGGGATTTTGAATAAGCTGAGAAAATTTGGCATTAGTAATGATATTCCTGAGTTTACTTGAGGTACATAAATAATCATCGTTGAGGTCGCCGAGCAAAAAGAACGTTTTCTTTCGAAGACGTACTAATCTAAGAATATCCTGAATATAATCAAATGATTCTTGTGTTGCTTTAGGGTGGCGGTACAGACATCCTACGATGATAGATGGCATTTTTTGGTGTTGTGTGGTGACCCAGACATCCTCAATACCTGGTGGCCTGCTAACAGGGTGTGTGGGGAGGAGTAACACTCAGGTAGTCCTTAACATAAATACAAACTCCACCACCCCGTCCAGTGTCATACCGGTAAACTTTATATTGTGGAAGATAAATAAGTTGGTCTGGAGTATGATGAAGGAGCCACGTCTCACTGACACAAAGGACATCTATATGTCTATCTTTCACTAATAATTCAACCTCCACTTTGTTTCCTAGAAGGCTCTGTGCATTAATGTGTTCTATTGTCAGATAATCGTTTTCATTGTGGCCTTTCACTGTATTACTACTGGCGTTTTCTTCTTTGCCGGACTCCTACTGGTTATGGTAATCGCACAGACGGCTCTTATGACCAAGCTTACGACACATACCACATCGTAACCTATGGTCAAACCTGCACTGAGCCTGTCGGTGGTTAAAATCACCACAGGTGGAGAGAGAGATGAGGAGAGAGGTGGAAGAGAAGAGAGAGATGAGGAGAGAGGTGGAGAGAGAGATGAGGAGAGAGGTGGAGAGAGAGATGAGGAGAGAGCATGGAAGTAAAGAGGGATTTGAGAAATACAATAACAGTACCAACCCTCACATATGAAACGTGGGCCTGGAATGAAAGTCAGAGGTCTAGAGTGCAGGCAGTGGAAATGAGTTATTTGAGGAGTGCTTGTGGTGTGAGTAGAATGGATGGAGTGAGTAATGAAAGTGTGTTTTGGAATGTGTCAACACGGGTGAAGGGCAGAAGTGAAGCGACAGACTTTAAAGTGGTTTGGCTACATGGAGCGAATGGAGGAGAGTAGGATGACCAGAAGGGTGTATGTGAGTGAGATAGAGGGAGGGAATGTTGGACCTCCAGTGAAATGGAGGGATAGGGTGCAAGAGTACGTTAGGGAGAGGGGGGAAAGATCTTTGAGCAGGCAAGGAGGGAGTGTCTGGATAGAGAAGCTCTTCTGCCGTGGCCATCCCCTGGTGGGAGCTCCTAGGAGCAAGCGTCCATGAAATGGATGAATGAGAAATACATGCGTGAAGGAAAGACAGATGGGAAAGGACAGATAGATAGATAAACTGGTAAATAGATAAATACAGAAATACATGTTTGAAGGGGGAAAAGGCTGATAGATAATATAATACATGCTTGAATATATACATGTGGGAAAGAAAGAGGAGGGGAGAGGCAGATAGATAGATAAACTGATAAATACATGTGTGAGAGGGAGGATAGGTCAATAGATAAATAAAGATAAATGATAGATTAATAGATAGACAGATGAAGACAGTGCATATGTTAATAGATAAAATAAATAAATAAATATGGAGAGAGATCAATGAATTTATATTCTAAGCAAGAACTACCATTACTATCACTACTACTACTGCACTCACCCTTAGGCCTAGTGTCGTCAAGGCTCCGAGTCGAGGGGCGGGGGCAGCTCTCCCCTCCCCTGCGGCACCCCCGAGGCCCCCTGTGCCACCCCCGCTGTCCCCTGTGGCACTATTTGTATGACAGTATCTTGGGGTCCTCTTTCATTGGTGGAAATTTTGGTGGTGAGGTTGGTGAATTTTTCCTCCTCCTCTTCCTTCTCCTCCTTTTTCCTTCTTCTCTCCTCTCTCCATCTATTTGTTCCCGTGTTTCTCTCTCCTCCTCCTCCTCCTCCTCTTTCTTCTCCTCCTCTTCTTCCTTTTCCTCCAGTTTGATCACTTGACTAGCTTTGTTTTCCTCCTCCTCTTCCTTCTTTTCCTCCTCCTCCTTCTCCTCCTCGGTTTTGGGCTCGTCACTTGGCACTCTGACATCACCCTGGAGTGCCGAATCACCCTCCGTCTGAGGTGCCACACTAACACTGGCATTCACGGCACTGCACTCGTCAACAGTGGCACAGTGTCGGAAACACAATCAGTCTCACTAGTCGGCACTTCCTCCGTGCTAATAACTGTCATATTATGGGTGGTGGTGGTGGGTTGAGTAGGGTGCCGCTGTAGACTCCCAAAGCTGCTCCTCCTTGCTCCGAGACACCTGCCCGGCGGTTACCTGAGAATAAATAAATAAATAAATAAATCTGTCTCTCTCCCCATATATATATGTATATATATATATATATATATATATATATATATATATATATATATATATATATATATATATATATATATATATATATATATATATATATATATATATATATATATATATATATATATATATATATATATATATATATATATATATATATATATATATATAATTAAAATATTGAGAGAAATAAATATCAATTGACAGACAATAATATAAAAGAGCATTTGACTTACATTTAGCATAGATAAATATATACAAATTATCTATCTATCTATGGACACACACACACACACACACACCTGAGTATGGAGGTGTGCCAATCGAGATTCCTGCTTCATCATTTCCACCTCAATCTCTGCAACACTTTGCAGCTGTTCCAGACTCCGCTCTCCACTGCTGCCGCTGCTGCTGCTACCAATGGGCGGAATGTACAGCCATCAAAAAATTTATCGTTACCCTAGGCTCCGAAAATATTCGCATCGAACACTATCACATCCGCCGGGATGACGCGTGGAGGTTGGTACTCCTTCCCGTCTCCCTCTCTACCCACCCCTCCTCTCCCTCCCCCCTCTTTACAGGTGTGTGTGTGTGTGTGTGTGTGTGTGTGTGTGTGTGTTCTGCAGTCACGTGTAGCGTAGTATGTAACACAGCACTGGGGATACATAAATTGATAGTACGATATACTTAAAAAGCTTATGACTACCCGTGTAATATACCGATAATACTCGTAATCCAACGCAAGACTATATAACTTTGACCAGGCAACCAACCAAGAAATGGGGGTGCCATGTCGGGATGTTTTACATTAGGATATGAAACAGCAGACGTAACTCGCGACAAAATATCAATGATTGGCAATATGTAATATAAGATCACATGCACTGATGCGAACGCTTTATTGTAAGAGTGATGCAACAGGACGCATGAGGTGAATAGCAAACACGGAATGCGTTTCAACATGAGATATAACAAAAGGTTAGTAAATGCAATGCATAAGGTCCGTAAATCCACGGGGGAAGGGGGGGTGATTGGTATTGAAATAACACATCAGTGCCACCACAGACATACACCGGAAGTTTCGCTGGCACAAAAAATGAGTATGATACTTGGGAGCGAAACAGATGAAGCCTGCATGGAATGAAGCTTCGAAACTAACAATGGGAACCGTTATGTTTTTTTTGTCGAAACACATCTGCATCAGAAGATGGCGACCTCACAGAAGACACGTTCATCGATCATCGCGCTCCACGAAGTGGGCTTCAGCAATGGCTACATTGCCAGGGAACTAGGCGTGTCCAAGCCAACTGTAGTTCGTTGGATACAGCGCTACATAGAAACAGGAGATACCAAGGATAAGCTTGGAGCAGGCGAGCCTCGTTGCACAACGCCTGCTCAAGACGCAGCGATCGCAAACATCATAGATAATGCCCCTTTTACTACGGCCCCAGCTATCCGTCACCAAACTGGATTGCCCTGCTCATCGGAGACAATTAGAAACCGCCACCACGAACGGGATCTCCACGCTCGTGTGCCAGCAAAGAAGCCGAAGCTGACCGACCTGGACATAGAACGCCGGATGGAGTATGCACTGGAATATGCAGAGAAGCCTGCCCCGTTTTGGGACAACGTTGTCTTCTGTGACGAAGACCTTTTCCACTGATGAGAGAACGACGACAAGAGTATGGCGCCACAAGAACGAACGGTAAGTTTGTGTGTGTGTGTGTGTGTGTGTGTGTGTGTGTGTGTGTGTGTGTGTGTGTGTGTGTGTGTAATTACAGGGAGAAATGGTTTGTAGGGTGGTTGCCATATAACAATGCCCTTTACTGACACAGCACCTATGGTGTAGCTTTCTCTCTCTCTCTCTCTCTCTCTCTCTCTCTCTCTCTCTCTCTCTCTCTCTCTCTCTCTCTCTCTCTCTCTCTACCAACAAAAAAGAAACAAAAATCACGTTACTATTAAGTTAAGTCATGTTGACTCTCAATGCTCACTGTGCTTTTCCAGGTACGACAGCAGGCATGTTGTTGGAACCCGAAGAAGTGGCCGAGTTACTGCCGGGGTATTTGGATGGATACACTCAGGTGGTGTCGGTGAGCTGGCAGATGTTGGTCCAGGCCGCTTCACTGGGCGTAGATATGTGGAAATACTAGAGGAGGTCCTGCTTCCATCTGTGCAAGCCTTACTCTACCCTGACAACATGCCATTCCACCTGCTCCAGGACAACTCTCCCATTCACACCAGCAATGTGGTAAAGGAGTGGTTTCATGACCATCCATTCATTACCCTCGTCCCACACCCTCCGAAATCACCAGACCTAAACCCAATCGAAAACGTGTGGGCAGAGTTTGGCAAGAGACGTCACCTCCATGACATCCCTGACCGGAGCAGAGCAGGGGTAATTGCTCATACCAGGACAGCATGGGAAGATATGAGAGGTCCTTTTGGTCAGGCATTGATTCAAACAGTGTGTGAATCCATGCCACGAAGATTGAACTGTGTCCTAGCAGCAGGGGGTAGCTACACTCCCTACTGAATAAAAGTAATGTTTAACATCTTGGAGAACAATGTTTTCTTTTCCTGCCATACAAATTAACCGTAAGAAAGACATATGATCGTACTACCACCACCACTACTACTACTACTACTACTTTTACTTCAGAATACTACTACTAGCTCCTGGCACAATAAATTATATTTAAGACGTTAGGTTGAGAGAGAGACTATTCTGATCTTGCCTGCAGGTTGTTTACCTAACTAATGTCGTCTGTTGGGAGTCTAAATAATCGTGTTAGTGTTAACACGGGTAGTTGTTTGAGTTCCTTCTGTAGAGCATATTCTGGTTCATGGAGCGCATTCTCTACGCCCGCGGTAGCTGGCAACCGCACTGCAAGGTAACCAACCCCGCAACATACCACAGGTGTGATGTCAGAAATCGTTGTGTGCTGTGTAATATTGTATCACGTCCTAAAGGTAACGAACAATGTTTTGATGGGTACCAAAAAAAAAGTTTCGTTACCCAAGGCTCCGTCCGATATAGGCCGCAACGAATACTTGCACGGCAGCCGTGAAAGCGTGTGGAAGTTGGTACGCCTCCCTGCCTCCTCTCCGCTCTCTTCCTCCCCATTCCTCTCTTTGCAGGTTATTGCGTAGGTAAACTTTTTTTTTTCCCCTGCAGTTACGTATAGCCTAGTGTATAACACAGAATCAGGAGGGGAATACATACATTGGTATTGCGACATACGCATAGGCTAAGTGGGGGCCCCCAGTAACTGGCAACGCAGCACAGCAAGGCAACCAACTTTGCACCATACCCCAGTGCTTATACCAGAAATCATCGTGCGCTGTGTCAAATTGTATCACACCAAAAAGGTAACGAAAAATGTTTTGATGACTGTACCTATGAGGGGCGGAAGGAAAGGTGTATAGGGGTGAGGCTGTTGTTGCAAAGGTGTGTTCTGTGAGGTTGCAAAAGTTTTGTCCAATAATCACAAGCCTTATCCAACTTTTCCTTAAAATCATGAATGTTTCTTGCACAAACCACCTCCTCCTCCAGTCTATTCCATAGTTCAATGCTTCTGTGTGGGTGTGTGGGTGTGTCCCTTCCCCCAAGTCCCCGAAGGCTCACTTTTTGATGGCGACTCCCCCAAAGAGGTAGGCATGGTTGAGGAAGAAGACATTGAGCACCCGGTGAGAAATCTGCATGGTGGGCGACAGCACGATGCTCACATTCTGGTAGGTCATCTTGGTGTCACGCTCCTGAGGGGGAAGACTGAGGTGAGGAGAAGGTATGTTGGGGGGACACAGCCGTTAATTAACCCGGTAGCAGCGACGGGCCAAATTTGTGGCTTTACCGTGTAGCAGCGACGGGCCAAATTTGTGCCATGATTTAAACCCCCAAAATAGATGATACATAATCTGATCACAAATTCTTTGATATATAGAAGTATAGAAGGAAAAGAGAGGAATACAGAAGGAAAAAAAAGGAAAACAGAAGGCAAATAAAATGAATATGGAGGAAAAAGAAGGACAAAAGAGGAAAATTGAAGGAAAAAAGAGAGAGAGAGAGAGAGAGAGAGAGAGAGAGAGAGAGAGAGAGAGAGAGAGAGAGAGAGAGAGAGAGAGAGAGAGAGAAAGGGGGGGAATGAGAAACACACACACAAGGAATATGAAGGAAAATAGAAGGAAAGAAGAGGAAAATGGAGGAAAGAAGAGGAAACGAGAGAGAGAGGGAGATTTACATAGATTTACATAGAAAATCAGACCACACAGACCTCATGGTCCAGACTTGGTGGTCTGTCCTTAAACCTAAGTGATTTTACATTAATCAGAAGACTCCAAAACGTTGCATTTCTACTCTAGTTGATATTAAGTTGAAGGAAGTGACGGTCGAGCTTATTTTTGAAGGAGTCAATCGTGTTACACTGGACCACTGACGGTGGAAGCTTATTCCATTCTCGCACTACAACGTTGGTGAAGAAAAATTTGGTGCAGTCTGAATTTACTTGTCTACATCTGAGTTTTACGCCATTGTTCCTCGTGCGCAAAGTGTCATCGATCATAAACAATGTTGATCTGTCTACATTCGTGAAACCATTAAGTATTTTAAAACATTCGATCAGTTTTCCTCGGAGGCGACGTTTCTCAAGAGAGAACATGTTAAGGGTAGAAAGCCTTTCTTCGTAGGATTTGTTGCGCAAGGAAGGGATCATTTTCGTTGCCCGACGCTGAACACCTTCTAATTTAGCAATATCCTTTGCATGGTGGGGAGACCAAAACTGTACCGCATATTCCAAGTGGGGTCTGACTAAACTGTTGTAGAGAGAGAGAGAGAGAGAGAGAGAGAGAGAGAGAGAGAGAGAGAGAGAGAGAGAGAGAGAGATACACACACACACACACAAACACACACACACACACAAAGAGAAAACAAATAAATAAATATAAAAGCAAATAAATAAGTACCATAAAGAAAATCCCTAGTTACCCTTGCAATGATGTGTCCCATATGCTTGAACATGTATTGGAGCAGCAGGCGGTTGGTGGTTGGCAGGCGGTTGATCAGGTGGAGCATGGCCTCGGCGCGCTCCCCGGGGTTAGGAATGATCGCTACGTCCTCAAAGTGTGGCATCATGTCCGACGGCATCACTGGCTCCGGCAACTCCCTGCAGAACGGGGGGCGGATTCTGAGAAGGGCCGTAAGTTAAGGTCCGCGCGCTGCCTTAACTTCACTAAGGCGCCGTTGGCTACGGCCGCGCTACGGCGCCGTATCTCTGCATTCCTTTCTCATACTCAAAATCTTTTGAGGCCGCCGTAAGGGGACCTTAGGGCGCGCGCCGCTGCAAGGCGGCCGCGTCTCTGTGGCCAATCAGGGGCAAATAGGAAGCGTCGACCAATCGCGGGATGTAAACACAAATTAGCTGTTGTGCGAACGTTCCCGCGGTGCCCACCCTCCCACGACAATGGAGCCTCTCTCCTCACCCCCTACCTTGCCCCCTACGAAGAAAAGGAGGCCGAACTTTTCGGAAGAGGAACTACTAATGCTAATAGCACTGACACAAACCTAACCTACCTTTGTTCATAACCTCAGACATTCAGACTATGCTATATTCTATATGCAAGCTAACACTATTTTTGTGAAAAGTTACCTTTAACATTTATCAGCACTATGGTATATATACAACACTTGCAACACAGTGATGTCCCTGTTCACCCACGCGTGCAAGATACTACGTTGCGAAGGATGGGGGGTGCATCCCCAAGTCTGTAGGATTTAGGTAGGCGGTGGCCGAAGTGATAGCGTACTGGACCCACATTCGCCGCGTGATGGACGACGCGGGTTCGAATCCTCACGCTACCACTCGGATTTTTCAGTCACCGCCGAGTGGCTTAAAACTACCCACATGCTGTCCTGAAGACCACCCATCAACCCGGACTCTAGAGGAAGCCGTCCAAGCGAATCAAGAACGAGTTCCGGGGGGCAGCATGAGCCAATGCAAGATGGCGCCACTATAAAACACTCGCCTGCGCCAGAACGGGCTGGGCCGACCATCAGGCCCCACCTGGAAGAAGCCTTGGGCCGACCATCAGGCTCCACCGGGAAGATGCCTACCGGCGCAATAGGCAACAACGTAAAAAAAAAAAAAAATAAACAAAAAAAATAAAATATGAGGAAATTGGTGTCGTGCGCGTATACTGCATGCATATATATTTACTCCGTCTTCAATTGTGATGCTGTCCATAAAGTATTAGTGCATAGGAACATGGCAACATACCTATCTACTTACTAGTTCTTTGCAACTCTGCATAATAAAAATGTATCATTGCAAGAGGCAGCGGGAAGCCCTCTCACAAGTTTTCACCAAACTTCCTAGTTACTGTATTACTAAACATCTTACTGGTAGTTCATTCACTTCTTACAGTTGTATAAGTAGTATAACTACGTAAACATCGTTTATATGCATTTCATACCTGTATGAAGGCTGTATGTTCCACTTCTAGCAGCGAAGGCGTGCAGGGAGAGGAGGCCGTAACTCACTTAGGGCGGCCCACACCCGCCTTAACCTGCGGCGCCGTAACTCTCCTCAAAATGGCCGCGCCGATGTTTTGAGTATACCAGCGGAAGCGCTACGGCCGGACTTGCGGCGCCTTAAGCAGATACGACGCTGTAACTTCGTTTCAGAATCCGCCCCCTGGGGGCGGATTCTGAGAAGGGCCGTAAGTTAAGGCCCGCGCGCTGCCTTAACTTCACCAAGGCGCCGTTGGCTACGGCCGCGCTACGGCGCCGTATCTCTGCATTCCTTTCCCATACTCAAAACTTTTTAAGGCCGCCGTAAGGGGGCCTTAGGGCGCGCGCCGCTGCAAGGCGGCCGCATCTCAGTGGCCAATCAGGGGCAAGTTCTAGTCGGCAAATAGGAAGCGTCGACCAATCGCGGGATATAAACACAAATCAGCTGTTGTGTGAACGTTCCCGCGGTGCCCACACTCTCACGACAATGAAGCCTCTCTCCTCACCCCCTACCTTGCACCCTATGAAGAAAAGGAGGCCGAACTTTTCGGAAGAGGAGCTACTAATGCTAATAGCACTGACACAAACCTAACCTACCTTTGTTCATAACCTCAGACATTCAGACTATGCTATATTGTATATGCAAGCTATAACACCATTTTTGTGAAAAGTTACCTTTAACATTTATCAGCACTATGGTATATATACAACACTTGCAACACAGTGATGTCCCTGCTCACCCACGCCTGCAAGATACTACGTTGCGAAGGAGGGGGGTGGATCCCTAAGTTTGTAGGCTTTAGGAAGGGAAATATGAGGAAAATGGTGTCGTGCGCGTAAACTGTATGCATGCATATTTACCCCGTCTTCAATTGTGATGCTGTCCATAAAGCATTAGTGCATAGGAACATGGCAACATACCTATCTACTTACTAGTTCTTTGCAACTCTGCATAATAAAAATGTATCATTGCAAGAGGCAGCGGGAAGCCCTCTCACAAGTTTTCACCAAACTTCCTAGTTACTGTATTACTAAACATCTTACTGGTAGTTCATTCACTTCTTACAGTTGTATAAGTAGTATAACTACGTAAACATCGTTTATATGCATTTCATACCTGTATGAAGGCTGTATGTTCCACTTGTAGCAGCGAAGGCGTGCAGGGAGAGGAGGCCGTAACTCACTTAGGGCGGCCCACACCCGCCTTAACCTGCGGCGCCGTAACTCTCCTCAAAATGGCCGCGCCGGTGTTTTGAGTATACCAGCGGAAGCGCTACGGCCGGACTTGCGGCGCCTTAAGCAGATACGACGCCGTAACTTCGTTTCAGAATCCGCCCCCTGCTCTCCAGTGGGATCTCTCCGGGTCACCCAGATCCTCTAAAATGGGTGCAGGTTGCGGCGTCAGCTGATCGGTTCCGCTATATGGAACACGCCCTGGTTGCGGGTTTTGTGTCTAATGGAAGACGCTATAAGTGTTTAGAAGTCCTCGCCAGCACTCCCAAGTTAATACCGAAGTTAATAGTAGGTATTAGGCTGATAGTTGGTGAAGATACACTTTGAGAGTGAAGTTAATACCAAAGTCGAAAGTTAATACCAAGTTTATTATTAATAGTTGACGAGGATACGGGTCCTGGTGTTTTGAGGCCTAACCAACCGAGTTTTTGTTTTGCCTTTGTTTTTTTTTTGTAACTTTCCCAAGACCCCTGACCACACCAGTGTTACGACACTGGTGACGTAACAATATATATATATATATATATATATATATATATATATATATATATATATATATATATATATATATATATATATATATATATATATATATATATATATATATATATATATATATATCCATTCTTATAAATGAAATATGTAGTTACTTAAGATAACATTTCTTTTCCCAACTTATCAGTGAAGCTATATATTATCTTCAGATGTTTATTAAAATATATTTTGTTTGTCTATTATAACTAAAGGCAAATGTGCGACATTATTAAGGCTAAGTTAATCATATTATTGCATGATTTTTATATTTTTTTTCCAATCCTACCAGGGTGAAAATTGTCATCGAATAATGTAAGTAGGTGACATAATATCAATGTTTCAGAATGTTGCAAAAATATGCATGTGGGTTCTTTTACTATGCTTTGGTGTTGTGCTTATGATTGCTACAGAATGCTGGTATGTACGTATATACTTTTGCTTTATTCTTAACAGGGTTGTGTTGTGCTTATGATTGCTACAGAATGCTGGTATGTATATATACTTTTGCTTTATTCTTAACAGGGTTGTGTTGTGCTTATGATTGCTACAGAATGCTGGTATGTACGTATATACTTTTGATTTATTTTTAACAGAGTTGTGTTTTGCTTATGATTGCTACAGAGTGCTGGTATATATATATATATATATATATATATATATATATATATATATATATATATATATATATATATATATATATATATATATATATATATATATACCTTTGCTTTATTTTTAACAGGATTATGAATGATATTATGTTGGCTGTCTTGTCACTGTAATTACAAATAGAAATCTCTGTCTTGCATGTATTCTACATATGGATAAGAAACTAATGACTGTAGCTGAATGAGACTGAAATCACCAAGATAACAAGAGTTTAGTATTGTGATTTGCGTTGCCCTGAAGGTCATCGGCAGAGTGCAGGTCATCTGTTCCTGTGCCAAAACTCTTCAGCTTGACCAGGGGCGTTTCAAGGGCTCAAAAACATTCAGGGCTAAGAGAAAAACATCAGGGGCTGAAGTTAACAGAGTGCGTTCACCACCATGCACCTAAGGTAAACACATACAGCTACATTCCCAGATTGCACAGTAAACTACAAACTGCTCAAATTACTGGTATATGGCTTCAAAATGTAATCTTTATTACGAACTACATGAATAACATCAGCTCCGTTCAAACAGTGGATAATATTTATTTATTATTTTTTGGAGGGACGGGGGCACGGGACCCGGGGGTGAAAAAGGTTCGGCGCTAGAGTCAAAACATTCGGGGCTCAAGCCCCGGAAGCCCAAGGCTAACGACGCCATTGAGCTTGACCTTATTTTCCCTGTGTTGGTGGTGGGTAAAAAAATGGTTATTGATTTCTAGGTCGCATGTTTGATGTGTTGTGTCTCGTCACTGCAGTGCTTCTTGCTGACATGCATGCCTGTGTGAGTCATTGTAAAAATGGGGCCTATACCTTCTGCCTTATAAAACACAGTACCATTAAGGTGAAAAATCCAAGATTCAACCAACAATTCATACAACACAAATATACTGAAAAAAGTTTATTGTGTGTTCCTATTGCCAAATGTCAGATATTTTATATGTATATGGCAGGAACAAAAGCATGTGTCTGGATATAAAGTTACAAATCTGTGTGTATGTGTGCGTGTGCGCACGCGCTGGGTTAAAGGGAAAACGAAGCGCAATGGACAATGCGATTGCTATAAATTCTCATGCATGATTTTACAGATAAACTATATCTCATCAAAGGGGCCGAGGGGAGGAGGCGGCAGGTTCTCCTGCATCATTAGGACATATTGGGCACCCTTGCCCAGTATCATGATGACGCAGGCCACTGTGGTCAACATACCACAGAGGAAAACTTTGCCTCTTATTATTACTGGCCAAGGATGAGGGATTATGTCAAAGACTATGTAAGTGATTAGACAGTACATTGCGTGTTAAGTTTCACCATGTCAGTGATGCTTATACATGTGAAAAGTCCTATTGTAAAGAAGAAAAATATTGTCTCTGTGAAGTTAACAAGTTGCCTGTATCAGATTGCATCTTGATTATTGAGGAACATTTTAGTCTTATCACTTGTATATTTTTGCAACAAAATCAATGAATTTCAAGTGTATTTTATTTTTCATCATTATTCTTATTAGCGCTTCTATGTTAAGACTCAAAAGCCGTTTGGAATTCAATTCTTACAACTATTAACGGTTTCTTGGTCTCAAAACTCCTTTGAACACAATAGTTTCATTTTAATGAATTATTTGCTGCTTTCCTATTTTCAGTGCAGGCGTTCTCTCTGGACCCTGGTCCTATGCTTGCTATTTTCTTTAAGATGGTTTTGTATTTCATTTCTTATTGTTCCCAGTTATAAGCTTATATGTTGTATCTGTTAGTGCTATTGGTCTTAAAAGTCCCTTATGCATGGTTGGCTTTGCCTTCTATTTATTAATTGTTATTTGATACTTTCCAAGTGTCTCGGAATACAGGAATAATACCATTATTCCTTTATTCCTGCATTGAAAACATTACTTAATGCATTCAATATATCTGTCTTAATTCCTTAGGAGGGTAGGCTCAGACTAGACATCACACCCTCACACCCTCTGGCTGTTTGTAAGGTATATACAAAAGAGTAAATGCAAGTCTACACATTTGTTTCCATAATACTGTTTGGTGATGCAGATATGGATATAATTTGGTGATGCAAGTATAGGTTTCATATCTATAATATTGTGGTAGCTGCAAATGTGCACATTATGTCTATCTCACATTGTGTAGGATGTAGATGAAAGACTAGAAAAGTTCCATTGTCTTTGCAACATCAGAAATGGATTTCATATAATTTTTTTTTTTCATCTACTGCATAAAATAACCCCATCCTTCTCATGCACACTACATATCATAATTTAAGGTTGCATCTTCTTGAATTACTTGTTCACAGCACCACCCGCAATCTGCAGTCCTGAAACAATATGTTATTGAATTGTTTCTACACTCCTCATTGGAGAGAGAGAGAGAGAGAGAGAGAGAGAGAGAGAGAGAGAGAGAGAGAGAGAGAGAGAGAGAGAGAGAGAGAGAGAGAGAGAGAGAGAGAGAGAGAGAGAGAGAGAATCATCTTTTTCAAGCTTAACTTACCAACTTCTGTAGGGCAGCCTGTTTTAGCTCTTTGATAAATAATATTTGGTAAATTTCTTGGTTTCCTTATCATGATTTTCTCATGTATTGACTCTTAGGTCGATCATGTTTTCTAGGCACAGCTAATGCAAGTACTTTATCATGATTTAATGTTTTGAAAAGCATTGGTGAGTATTTATTAACAGATTCGTGGTTTATCCATGTTAGGTTAGTTGCCCTATCAAGTGTTGCCTAACATAACATCGCTCCTAAAAACCTTCTCATATATATATATATATATATATATATATATATATATATATATATATATATATATATATATATATATATATATATATATAAAGAAAGACACCTACGTATGATATTGTGAGCCATTATATATCAATTCTGATAGCATATTAACACCTATCCTCACCTTAATTAACAGCACTTTAAAAACACTCATATTAATATTCACGATGCAAACTACGTAATGTATACTGTGTTCTGAAAAAAAAAAATCCTGCGGCTGGAGGATGGCTCGGCGACGAGGAAAAGCTGCCGAACTTTATGTAATTTCTTATTTAATGTGGTAAATTTTGACATGGTCTTTGTCATCATAATAAAGAATGATGATCATGCTAGCTCTAGACGCCATATCAGTCGTAAAGAACCCCACATACACGAGCTTGAGCTAAGATAACAGCGGCATGTGGATGCCCGAGCTCAATTTTGCCCGTGATACCGCCCCGCACCTTGCCGCACACTCAACACCTCTCGCTTCCTCTGCAGCCGCCACTACCCCATCGGCCAGTTTCAAGTGTAAATACTATAGCGGCGATTGCCGCTCACTGGTATCGATCAAAACTAACAAAAATGACTGAAAGCGGCCCTAATTAATGGTCTCTATTCTGCCCAGGGTAATAAAGGCATGTCGGAGGGGAAGGATGGGAGGGGTCGTGGTAGACGTGTGAGCAGGCGTCACAGGAAAAGCTGAAGAAGTGAGAAATGTGTATGCCTCCTGTCCTGCCCCCCGCGTCAAGGTGGCACGGCCGCACGGGCCGTGATCGAGTGTAGCGTACCCACCCGGCCCTGGCATGCAAGTCATGCCGACGTGACGGGCCACATCCTGCAAGGCCCCGCTGAGGCAGCGTCAAGGCCAGCCACAAAGTACCACGCAGGGAATTGTCAGATTTTATTTCCACGTGATAATAAAGCCCTAATCTCTTTACTATACACAAATTAAGCTGGTTTACGTAAATATAATTTCGTCCACAGACAATTGCGCTCATGAAACGCAGGGATGCAGTGGTACTACTGACATCCTCTCGAGCATGAAATCAGTAATCTGGCTATAGTGGGGTAACCACTAACCAGTCCAGTGGGGCTGTCCGGAGCGCCCAGCGTCACACAGTGCACACAGACACACCGCTGTTGGCTACTACATGGTGAGCAAGGCATCTAATACTCAACTTTCTTCTTGTGCTTCGCTATATATATTGCTACGGATTTTGCTCATTTCTGACCATCTTGTACTGAGTGACAGTCCAACTGTCTTAACTGTAGAGCTCTTAATGTAGCTATCTTTAAGGCTTGCGGCACTAATAATTATATAATTCCTGTGCCTACAAGATGGTGCTAGACAGCGGCCACAAGGCAACACTCCTGGAGGGGGAGGAGCTGGCGCAGCAGCAGAAGGACTTCACAGGCTACAAGGACGGTCTGGTTCGCTTCAGCCCCGGCGGTTGGCTCTTGACTAAGAAGTTCACCAAATTCGCTAATGGCCTTTACAACTTCAAGGTTGTTAATTAATGCACTATGCACTATACTATAAGATTACTTTTTATAAACTACTACATCAAGCTTCAAACCAAACATCCATATTTGTCTTGTTTTATGCCTTAATATGCACATTCCCTGTGCTACCTTATTGCCTGCGCGTTATTGAGTGGCATCACGGCAAACACCTCATTCCTGTTGTATTATTTTCTTAGCAACAATAGACTAAATCATTCCTTCAAAAGTGGCCAAGGAACACAGATTTCTCATTCGCACTGGTAAGTCCAGTGGTCATCTCATGAGGTGGTCAGTTCAGTGGTCCTTTGGTCAGTTCAGTGGTCAGTGGTCAGGTCAGTGGTTCAGTGGCCAGTTCAGTGATCAGCGGTCAGTTCAGTGGTCCAGTGGTGGGTGGTCAGTGCAGTGGTTCAGTGGTACGTAAGTCAGGGTAAGTTGAGTGGTGGTAGGTCTTTCATCAACAACAAATCGTTTGAGGAAGTGAAGTGTTCTGTTTGAAGCATCACATTATGCCTCTGCAAAGTTAGTGCTCCTCAGTGACGTTCGTTGTGCCACCAGTGGCGGAGCAGTGACGTGTTGCTGATGACGTACCCCAAGTGTGGCACCACCTGGACCCAGGAAATCATCTGGACCATGAGGAACAACGCCAGTCTCGACCACCCCCGCGCCAATGACCCCCTCATGGACCGAGCTCCCTTCATTGAGTGAGTGGTTCATTATGTGCATGGTTCAGAGCAACATAATTCGTGAATTTAAAACAAACTCGACCATCTATCTTTATATTCGCTGCGGCAGAAATGCAACGTTCTAGTGGCAGTTTGATGTCATTTAACTTACGGTTTATTTTTTTGTGTGAGTTAAGTCTAAACTAAGTTAGTTTAGACTTGACTTATCTTCAATCACTGTAGTTAGTTTAACTAACCACAGTGATTGAAGATAAAATGTAAGTCATGAATCCAGTGAGTGTTTTGCCAAGCATGGTTGATCGTTTATGTATTTCTGTCCCTAGCTGTAACAGATTCTCTGCCAACAGATTTGACATGTTCTTACCAGATGGACTGACCAGGGAAAGTCCAATAATAGCGGGAATGACCCCATCATTTTTGCGCCTATGTCCAGACGCTGACCCCAATGATGGAGTGTACTTGCAGGTCTCAGCGGCCGCGCCTGTCCCAAGAACCATAAAGACGCACCTGCCCTTCTCCTTCTTCCACCCTTCACTTCTAGACACAGCTAAGGTTCCCATGCTCAACGTATATTTCTTTGTCTTCTATGTGCCGGCCAGTAGCACCAGCAGGTTAACTTCACTTGAGAGTAGGCAGAACTTTACGATGATGCCAAAATGTTCATCTCTGCTTGGCTCATGATGTCTACCAGCGCTCCTCTAGACATAAGTCACTAAAGCCTGGCTGATGAGATTGTGGACAACTGTTGCTTATATAGAATAGATCGTCAGCCTGGGAGTATCAATAACTGCACTGATGTCTGATACCCACTTAAGAATGTGTGTTGCGTCCTCAGTGGGCACTAAGTGCATGCAGCCTCCATCTTCTCACAGGTGGTGTACGTGGCCCGGAACCCCAAGGATGTGCTGCTCTCCTACTGCCACCACTCACGCCTCTTATTTGAGCACGGCTTTCAAGGCACAGTGGAGGATTTCTACAAATACTTCATCGGTGGAGACTGTGAGCAGCTGTGCCTTATTACTGGAAAATTGCAATATTTACTTAATTTAGCCAACTATTCCAGTGGGTTGAATTTGATTATTTTAAAATGTTGAGTGAAACTGTAATATTCTTATAACTCGACATTCTGTTACTCGGAATTTAATATAACTCGGCAAGGCAAAGAAACATTCATTCATAAAATTTATTTCGAATTCCAACAAATGACGGAAAAGAATTCGGAAAATATTATTATGCATCTTGGCATTTTGCAGAGAAGTGACCTCATAGTGGTCTCTACTCGGCATGACGAGTCAGCTGTTGCTCATCTTGCTCTGTTTCAAAAAGTGTATGCCATAAACGCGCCTGAGGCACGTGACGGCGCTCTCTGCTTCGTCTGGGCATGCTATTATTTTGGGGTCATAAAGAGGGGGAGGGTTATATAACTCGGAATATTAATCAACTCGGGAAGGCCCCTTTCGTGCTGAGTTATAAAGTTTTACTGTAAACAAATTTAGAGGTTATCTACCGTCACTACTGACTCACTGCCCTCACCACAGTGTTGTACGGGCCCTATGACGAGCATGTAAGGGAGGGGTGGGAGAGACACACCCACCCAAACCTTCACTTTGTGTTCTACGAGGACATGCAGGCCGACATCATGAAGGAGTTACGCAGACTAAATGACTTCATGAACACTCAGCTGACAGAGGAGCAGCTGAAGAAGGTACGAATAGTTACTAGGACTGTAGGAGTCCAGAGCCTCATGTTTGCTGACACTGCACAAACATTTAAATTTTCACTCCATTACTTTAGGACACACTGAACAGCCTTCCTTTGTCTCTGCCTTCACCTTCCTGTGACTTTCTCTTTCGAGACGGGAATAATTATTTTAGACACTCTTATTCTCAAAGTTAGTAATAGTACCGGTCTTCTGATATTAAAAAGGCCCAAATAGATACTTGAATCAACAGCCATCCATCCCATAATACTCTGAGAAGGGTGAATTCACAGAGCGGTAATGTGGTGTCATGCAGGGAGCTGCTGACACACGAATCTCTTGGGAATAGCAGACTGACATTTCAGAGAACATACGTATTTCTAAGCGTGTGCGCAGGTGACGCATATGCATGTCTGTATGCGTATTGTATAATTGTGTCTACCATGTATTTTACAGGTGGCAGACTACACCTCCTTCGAGAGCATGAAAACCCGAGGCAATGAGCAAATGAAGGACTTTTTCAACCAAGACGTATATAAGAAAGACGGAGGATTCTTCAGAAAGGGTGAGAGAGAGAGAGAGAGAGAGAGAGAGAGAGAGAGAGAGAGAGAGAGAGAGAGAGAGAGAGTTTTAATTTGTTAGTAGATAAAGACAAGTATGGGAAAAAAATGGGAGCCTAGAGAACAAGAAGAGACTATTGTGTAATACTTGCATGGGATCTGGTTATGGCTTGTCCTGACTGACCACTGGCTACCTCATAAAGCTAACCTTGTTGACCAGCCGAGCGGCACATACTGTAGTAGCCTATGTATAGTAGTGATCATTCTGAGGAGCCCTGGTAAATAGGAAATCCTCTTCCTATGGTGAAACCAGATTGGCGAAATCGTCTTTGCGTTGTCTCCCTTACGAGAACTCTACATAACGGTAGCTACACCTGACATAAAACACATAGTGTATAACACACTTGTGACACCAACGCTAGAATATTGCTACTCGGTGTGAGATCCTTACACACACAGAAACATTGATAGATTAGAGCTAATCAGCACCAAGGCGGCTAGGTTCATTACAAACACTTACACTCGAATGCTTGGCATCACAACACGGATCAAACAACAGATAAGCATGGAGCCTTGTTACATATGTAAACAAGCACACAGACTTTGTTTATTCAAGAACATGTATGATCCATGTATGTATGGATTAATTGACATTGATCCACATACATACTTACACAACGCAAACTGTCAACGCACTCGTAACACACAACCATAAATACCAAACATATCACACTAACACTGGCGCATACAAGCACTCATACTTTCCACGCACCATATGTGACTGGAACAGCCTCCCCCAACAGATTTTAGACTGCGGTACAATAGGCTTCTTCAGTAAACAAATACACAGTCACTTGTCACCACAAAACACCAACACTAACAACTACGCTTGATTCACTTCCCTCCCCTGCACACTCGACTCCCCCGTCCCCCCAACATCCAACACAAATATGCACATTATTATCAAGATCAAGATCCCGCGGGTCCTTTCCTTCCCGCCGCTCAGCCACACAGTCCCAACACCTGTCTCTTCCTCTCATAAGTTAGCTATACATGAGAGGAAGAGACAGGTGTTGGGACTGTGTGGCAGAGAGGCGGGGAGCAAAGGACTCGCGGGAGTCAACGCAAATACGATCTCGCCAATCTGTTTTCACTACAGCTATGGGATTAACGAGAGGGTGTTAGTGGGATACTGTCATAGGGCGCATTAACTTAATTTGTGTGACTCATTTTAGGGGACAAAATATTTCTTATTCTTTGTTCCTGCCTTGAGATAACACATTACGAGATACTACAGGTATAATACAGCTAGCTAAGTGCCACTCCAGACAGAAACGTGTCCAGTATACCGAGGCATTCCCCAAGCCACTACTTGCTGGAAACAAGCTCAAGAACTTGAAAGACAACAAAATATTTTTATGTTGGGTGAATACATGGTATTCAGAAAATGCCAAACATTAGGCCCGTTTTCTCTATCTTATGTTTTTGGAGCTTATCCGACTAAGTTACTAATAGCCTTAATCTTCCCAGGGAAGAGCGGTGACTGGAAGAAGAGCCTCACTCCTGAACTTGTTGCTGAGATGGACTCGTGGATTGTCAAACACTTTAATTTTGGTGTCTCCTTTAAATAATCTGAATGGTACCCTGATCGCATCTGATGACCTGCTGAGTCGCCGTCCGTGATCTCACTGACCAAACGCCGGCACTTATTCTGCACAGAGGAATGGAGGGAACAGCTTGCAAGATCGGCCCTGCATTACGCCGTGCAGCACGTCGTCAGAGCAAATCGGTGACATCGAGCACCTTGAAACTTGAATGGCGAATGGCAAGATGAGGAGTGTAGGTAATACTAGTTCGGGATATTGGCACCGTTAATTCTTTAATGGGCAACAATAATTCTATAGTGTCAGCAGTTTGTCCCTCGGTGCCTCTCAGGCCCTCAGGGCTCCTCAGGCTGGTTCACGCCTGTCCTTGATCGCGCCCACACGTACACGTTTGTACTCTGTTACTTTCCATAGAATATACGGACTTTAGTTTATTCAGTGTTTGTCTATCCCATCATTATAAGTGCAGACAACTACCCGAACAACAAGGAATTTGAGGATACAACAGGAGCCCCATGAACAACAGAAGAGTTTCATAGTGCCTGACCCGCCTGATGGGAGAGCCTCCCATAACTTATTCCGCGAGTGGGGTGCCTTGGCCGACTTGTTAAGGAGTGGCTTTTCCATCTCGCCGGTCGCGAGCTCGATCCCTGGCGCCGGTGAAACTTTTCTGGTCTGGATTAATTTCTCATGTGTTCTGTGAGACGCTGTGGTAGTGTGAGAGATATAGCTGAGTGGAATTCGGGGATTACAGTTTGAGGATATATCCGGTCTACAGGAACCCCAAGAACAACAGAGAAGTTTGAGGATACAACCGGCCCACAGGAACCCCACGAACAACAGGGAAGTTTGAGGATACAATTGGCCCACAGAACCCCCCCAGAACAGGGCCGTATTTTTGGGGGGCTAGGGGGTCAATAGCATATAGCACCAATCTTTTTTAGCCGATACCTCCTTGACTGTTGGTAGCATTGACAGAATTGTTCTAGATAATATCATGCATTTAGTTATTATGTCTGTCTGTTGTTTACAATTATTCAACCTCAACCTAGTAATTGAGGTATGAATGTAGCGCTGTGGTTGGCTGATCGTGTATGGGCTAGCCGCCCTAGGAGCAGTGACCACCGGCATTATCGGACCTTAAATGAATACTGGAGAGTGGACACTTAAACAGAGTAAGTTGTTTACCGTTTACCGTTAACCGTTGATGAGGTTTCAGGCCCTGCTCTACTGCTGGTGCAGCGCCCTACGAGGGCCGTCTACAATTACAATGTTAGCCTCAATAATAATCCTCGATGCACTTATTCTCAAACATCGTAGTAAGTGAGTATCTTAATTGCTTTCACGAATAATATCACAAATATCCATTGGTTCAGTTTTCATGTCTGATATTTTCGTTATAGTATCACAATTAAATGTCCAACGGTCATTTCCAACTCACTGAACATTTATCATACATAATTCATCTTCGAGTAAAAAGACTAATTAATAGCCATGATCAGTTATGTTACGAATTCTCTCAATTTCAGTCTGGAGAACTACACAACACTGGTCATTCGCTGAGTGGTTGATTTCAGGCTTATTGTACCTCACACAATTCATGCATTTCTTCTCAGCCATGGAGCAATCCTTCGACTTATGATCGCCAGCGCATTTGAAACATTTTGGGGCTTCTCCATTTCTCTTAGCAGTACAGTTGGCCTCAAGATGGCCATATTTCTGACAATGACAACATAATTGCATGGTATCTGTCTCTCACTGTGTATATTCCACATTCTAATTTTAACTTGTGATTCTTGTGAATCAGCTCTCTCACAGTTGAGTCGCACCTCAAAATGTAGTGCATCGTGCCGCCAGCTGCAGGTTTACTAAAAATCAGCTTAATCTTATTCTCAACACCCTCAATTGTGTGTAAGAACTCATTGCGGTCCAAGATGGTCTCTATTTTTTCCTTGGTCTCCTCTTTATGCACATTGCATATCATGATCTTTGGTTTCATCTTTCCAACACTCTTGGTATTAATTTGCTCAACAGACTCCAGTTTTTGAGGAGCCTCATCCCTTGTGTTCTCATTATCAAAGTTCATGACAATATTACCTCCATTTGTAAATCTTGAATCAGTTATATGAATACCAGTCAATGCCTGGGAGACTTCATCCTTCACATCTGTTGCCTTCTTTTCCTGGGTAGAAGCTTTCAGAGTTAGCAGATTCTTCTTCACTTTCCTGCCTCTCTTCGCCACCTCAGCCCAACTGGATTCAGCACGCTCAATACAAATTGTGTCAACAACTGATCCAAGCTTTTCCTGCACTTTCTCAGACGCAACACATCCGCTCAGCACCATGGCCACTCACTCATGTGTATGGTTACAGGCGCCAGCACTCTTGTTTCCAATACATATCACACCATTTTTGTTCATTTTGTGGCTGTATTATACTAGTAGAAATCTTCGGTTATCAGAGAAAACAAAGGAAAGACAAAACTCGGTATATCTTGGTTAAACAATGAAAACATTGGAGGGAAGAGCAGGGAATGCTTGGCGCCGCCTTGTTTCTCGCATGTCATCCCACACCACTCCCGTTTTTTGTGCATTTTGTGGCTGTATAATGCGAAGAAAAGCTCTTCTGTTATCAAAGAGGAACAGAACATATTATATAGTCTAGGATCTACTGTTCCTTTTGACAAATGAAGAGCTTTCCTTAGTATAATATGGCCTCAAAAATGCACAAAAAAGGAGTGGTGAGAGACACGGGTAAAATAATAAGGCGAGGCAATGAATGATCCTTGGCCAAAAAAATATAAATTGTTAAAAGATCATTAGGAAATTACTGAACAAAAATGCGGCTGAGTCTAAAATACATTTTGTTGAAGAAAATTAACCTTAGACTCATATCTCAGTAACAATTTATATTATTTTAGCCAAGATCATGGTCTCGTTCTATTTGTATACCATTTCCACTAAATTGAATAATCATCTAAACAGTCAAATGTATCCTTTCATCGCCCTCAAAATGCCCCTAAAAGTGCTTAATTAAAAAAAATTCCCTCAGCTGCTCGCCTCGCTCATCGCCCTCCCTCCCCCAACTCATGAACCTATGATCTTGCTATGATGCCCTAGCTCTAGCGGCTAGAGCTAGCGTAATTTTGGCAGACTTTGAGGGGCTAGAGTCTAGCCCCTCAAAGTCTGCCAAAATTACGGGCCTGTACTGTTTCGTTGAATGAAATGAACAACTAAAGAAGAAAAGGCATAAGTGAGGAAGGAAGGAAGAAAGGAAGAAAAAGGAAAGAGGGAAAGAGGAAAACAAAGTAGGAAAAGAGTAAGAAATCAAGGAAGGAAGGAAGGAAGAAGGGAAAGAAGAAGGGAAGAAAAAGAAGAGAGGGAAGGAAGAAAACAAAGTAGGAAAAGAACAAGAAATCAAGGAAGAAAGTAAAGAAGGCCTGAAAGGAAAAAAAACAACTGAGAGAGAGAGAGAGAGAGAGAGAGAGAGAGAGAGAGAGAGATTTACATAGATTTACATAGAAAATCAGACCACACAGACCCCATGGTCCAGACTAGGTGGTCTGTTCTTAAACCTAAGTGATTTTACATTAATCAGAAGGCTTCAAAACGTTGCATTTCTACTCTAGTTGATATTAAGTTGAAGGAAGTGACGCTCGAGCTTGTTTTTGAAGGAGTCAATCGTGTTACATTGGACCACTGACGGTGGGAGCTTATTCCATTCTCGCACTACAACGTTAGTGAAGAAAAATTTGGTGCAGTCTGAATTTACTTGTCTACATCTGAGTTTTACGCTATTGTTCCTCGTACGCAAAGCGTCATCGATCATAAACAATGTTGACCTGTCTACATTCGTGAAACCATTAAGTATTTTAAAACATTCGATCAGTTTTCCTCGGAGGCGACGTTTCTCAAGAGAGAACATGTTAAGGATGGAAAGCCTTTCTTCGTAGGATTTGTTCCGCAAGGAAGGGATAATTTTTGTTGCCCGACACTGAACACCTTCTAATTTAGCAATGTCCTTTGCATGATGGGGAGACCAAAACTGTACCGCATATTCCAAGTGGGGTCTGACTAAACTATTGTAGAGCGGAAGTATTACATCTTTATTCTTGAATAAAAAGTTTCTTTTAATGAAGCCCAACATTCTGTTCGCTTTATTTGCTGCATCGATGCATTGCTGTGAGAATTTGAGGTTTGACGCGATTTTGACCCCCAAGTCCTTGACGCATTGAACGCTTTTGAGTTTAACGCCGCGCATTTTGTAATCGAACTTCTTATTCCTCGTTCCAACTTGGAGGACCTGGCACTTGTCTACGTTAAAGGGCATCTCCCATCTATCCGACCAAGCTGAAATTTTGTGCAAATCCTCTTGGAGGCTTTGCCTGTCTTCGTCAGTGAGAACCGAGTTACCAATCTTTGTGTCGTCTGCAAATTTACTAATGCGATTACTGAGTCCAACATCCACGTCGTTGATGTAAATAATGAAGAGCACTGGGCCAAGAACCGAGCCCTGAGGGACGCCACTAGTGACCGACGCCCACTCTGAGTTAAATCCGTCAATCACCACTCTTTGTTGTCTGTTGCTCAACCAACTCGCGATCCATTGGTTTACTTGACCGTCAATACCTATTTGCTTTAATTTGTAAAGTAATTTATGATGTGGAATTTTATCAAACGCTTTCTGGAAATCAAGATAGACTACGTCCAATGATTTGGTTAATTCATAAACTGAGAAGAGGTCGTTATAAAAGGTCAATAGGTTTGATAGGCAGGATCTTTTGTTACGGAAGCCATGTTGTGAATCCCCAATTAATGAGTGGCTTTCGAGGTAACTCACAATTTTGTCTCTAATTATGCTCTCAAGTAGCTTCCCTACAACCGATTTTTTTTTTTTTTTTTTTTTTTTTTATTTTTACGTTGTTGCCTATTGCGCCGGTAGGCATCTTCCCGGTGGGGCCTGATGGTCGGCCCAAGGCTTCTTCCAGGTGGGGCCTGATGGTCGGCCCAGCCCGTTCTGGCGCAGGCGAGTGTTTATAGTGGCGCCATCTTGCATTGGCTCATGCTGCCCCCCGGAACTCGTTCTTGATTCGCTTGGACGGCTTCCTCTAGAGTCCGGGTTGATGGGTGGTCTTCAGGACAGCATGTGGGTAGTTTTAAGCCACTCGGCGGTGACTGAAAAATCCGAGTGGTAGCGTGAGGATTCGAACCCGCGTCGTCCATCACGCGGCGAATGTGGGTCCAGTACGCTATCACTTCGGCCACCGCCTACCCAGTAGACTAATGGGCCTGTAATTACCTGGTACTTTTTTGTCTCCTTTCTTAAAAATCGGTGTCACGTTAGCCTTTTTCCAATCCGAAGGGACGATGCCTTGTCGCAAGGACATATTGAATGCGGTTGTGAGGGAGGAGAGTATTTCGCTCTTTGTTTCTTTGAGCAGAGTAGGATATACTTTGTCAGGTCCAGGACTTTTATTTATTTTAAGTGATTGGAGGGCTTTAAGGACTTTGCATGCTCGGGATTTACATTAGTACTGGTGTTGGTGGTAGTAGTGGGAGGACTGTTAGTATTAAACACCGAGGAAAAGTAATTGTTTAATAGGTTTGCAACGTATTGGCTGTCAGTCACTAGTGTACCGTCGCTGTTTGTTAAGGGTCCAGTTCCACTTCTGATCGCCTTTCTGTTGTTTATGTAACTGAAGAAGGAATTCAGATTATTTTTGCAGTTGGCTGCAATATTTTCTTCATATCTACGCTTTGCCTGAAATACTACTCTTTTTACTCGTCGCCTGACATCATTATACAGTCTAGTGTTTTCGGGCGTGCTTTGTTCTTTCTTTAACCTGTAAAACAATTTTCTCTCCTTCACTGAGTGTTTAATTTCGCTATTTAACCAAGGTGGGCTTTTAATAGTGTTAATTCGCTTCTCGCACATGGGGACGAATGTGTTCTGCTGAGTGAATAAGTGATTTTTAAAGCTTAGCCAGGCGTCCTCTACATTACCGTCATCTGATAGTTGCATTTATTTTAGTTTTCGTCGGATTTCTACGAAGTTAGGCTCTTTTGAAATTGGGCACCTTAACTTTATTTTCAGTCACCGATGTTTGAGCTCTAATGTCGACGCGCACTAATTTATGATCGCAAGAACCGAGGTGTCCTCCTATCGTGACATTACTGACGAGATTATCTTGGGTCGTTATAACAAGGTCTAGTTTATTTTGTCGAGAGAGAGAGAGAGAGAGAGAGAGAGAGAGAGAGAGAGAGAGAGAGAGAGAGAGAGAGAGAGAGAGAGAGTGTGGACTGGCGCGGTGTGTGTGGGTGTGTGTGTGTTGGTGTGTGTGTGTGTGTGTGAATGAAGTACCTCAGAGGCTAAGAAAAATCCTAGGTTATTTTTCAGCTACATAAGAAACAAATAAACTATTAAAAATAATATCGGCCCACTATTAGAAAATGGCGATACGGTTAGCGATGATAAATGTATGGCGTCGGTCCTAAACTCAACATTCAGTAGCGTATTCACAGAAGAGAACATGACATCAATCCCCGCCCCGAGGAACATTTTTCAAGGTTATGATGAACATAAGCTTACGTTGACCGAAATTGATATCAGTGAAGTGCGTGTGTACCTGCAAAAAAACAGATCCAAATAAATCTCCGGGTCCCGACAATTTATCTCCACGCGCATAAGAGAATGTAGCCAACAGCTAGAATTACTCATAACGTTAATGTTCAACAGGTCATTAGTACAGGCAAGCGTGCCCCCTGCGTGAAAAAGAGCCAATGTAACCCCGTCTTTAAAAAAAAGGAGATAAAAAGCAAGGCAGTAATTATCGTCCTATCAGCATTACGTCTGTCCTAATTAAACTATTCGAAAAAATAATCAGGGATAAAGTGATCACGTTCCTCGCAACAAATGATTTGATAACTGATAATCGGCACGGATTTCGTAGTAACCGATCTTGCCTCACCAACTTATTAACTTTCTTCAATGACGTCTACTCCAGCTGGGACGCACGAGCTCCAATGACATAATTTGTCTAGACTTTCAGAAAGCGTTCGATAAAGTTCCCCACATTAGGCTTATTTCAAAACTGCGTGTCCGCGGTATAAGTGACCATCTGTGCGCGTGGATTCATGACTGGCTTACAGATAGACAACAGCGTGTAGTTCTCAATGGTGAAGCATCCAATTGGCAACCCGTAACCAGTGGCGAGCCCCAAGGATCGGTCCTGGGACCAACACTATTCATAATTTACGTGAACGATTTAGAGATTGATATCCAATCAAAAGTAGCCAAATTCGCCGACGACACCAAATTAGGAGGTATGGTAATCAATCATCAATCAATGGGGGCATACGCCGGGGGGCGCGTCGCCTCGCCCACCCTACGACGTCAAGCCCGGGAGTCCCTCCAGGCGAGTCTCCATGCAGGCCCCCTTCCCAGCTCGAGTACCTCCCGGCAGGATCTATCGACTTGCTCCAGTCACGAACTGCGTGGGCGTCCCCTTGGCCTCCTCCACTCAGGATTGTCTCTTACAGAGACAACCCGATGAGCAGGATCAGCTTCCGGAAAACGTGCCACGTGCCCGTATAGCCGGAGTTGGCGTTGACGGACTATGCAGGTAATATATGTTGAATCAGTCTCACGGAGTAGTCGCCGGTTTAACACAAAGTCATTCCAGCGATATCCCATGATTCTGCGTAGACACTTATTACCAAAGGCATCAATCCGCCTCTCCAAGTTTCCATTTAGTGTCCAAGTCTCACAACTACAGAGTAAGACAGGGAGCACAAGGGACTTGAAGATCCGAATCTTTGTCCTTCTGCACCGGTACCGACAACGCCATATACTCATGTTGAGCGAGTCCATAACACCGTGTGCCAGACCAATCCGCCGTAAGACTTCTTGGCCGGACTCACCGTTGTTATGAACTACGCTACCAAGATACATGAAACTTTCTGAGATCTCAACGTCCTCGCCACACGCATGAACAGACTGTACTGTGTCATTCAGCAAGCCTCCAAACACCTGTACCTTGGTCTTGGCCCAGGAGACATGGAGTCCCAAGGGCTTCGCCTCCTCGTGCAGTGCCTCGAGAGCCATCACCAAAACCTTCAGCGACTCCGCCAGGATTACTGCATCATCAGCAGAAACAAGATCAGTTACCCTGGTATTGCCAATGGATGCTCCGCAATGACTCTGGCCCACAACTCTGCCCAGTACCCAGTCCATAAAAGTGATGAAAAACGATGGGGCAAGGACACAGCCCTGTCTCACTCCCGCATTCACTGGAAAGAAGCTGGACAAGCCCTTCCCACACTTCACAGCACTCTGTCCCAGAATACAGGCCAGTCAGCGGATCAATAGTTCTCGCAGGATCCCCACGGAGTCGCAGAAGATCCCAGAGTGCCTCACGATTCACTGAATTAAACACCTTTTTGAGATCGACATAGACTGCAAGCATCCCCTGTCGAAACTCACGTCGGCGCTCCACCAGTACGCGAAGCGCTAGGATACGGTCAGTTGTTGACTTGCCAGGCGTGAACCCAGACTGTTCAGGTCTCTGCAGCTTCAGCAGCTGGCTGCGAATTCCCATCACCAATAGGTGGGTAAGCACTTTGCCTGGCACACTGAGCAGTGTAATACCACGGTAGTTGTTGCAGTCCTGGCAGTCCTATTTCCCTTTCCAGATAGGGATGACCAACCCCCTCTTCCAGTCAGGAGGAATGGTACCGGACTGCCATACGGCAGTCAAGAGCGCATGCAACCCGCGAATCATGGCCTTACCTCCAGCTCTGAGCAGCTGCGCACTGATGTTGCAGGTGCCAGGTGCCTTCCCACCCCTCAACTTGGCCACAGCCTCTCTGACCTCAACCAGAGAGGGCTGGCTTTCGTCAATGGGTGGGTCAGCATCCGCCACCTGCAACCCAGCAACTGGAAGCCGCCCACGTGGAGGGTCCGCCCTCTGCCTATCCATATCCGATACGAGGTAGCCGTCAGCTGTTCGGATAGCGCTCACCTGAGAGGGAGACTTAGAGCGGAGCTTCTTCAGGGCTCGGTAAGCAGGTCGAAGGTCATTCGCACTTAGATGGCCCTCGACTTCCTCAGCGAGACCTCTGACATACCTCTCCTCGCCTCTCGTCAGGAGAGCTCTCGTCCTACGTGACAGAGCCCTGTATTGGTCCCGGTTCCCAGCAAGTCTGGCAGCGCGACTCTCCTCAATATTCTCCAGGGTCTTCACCGAGGCAAAGCCACTCCTAGATCTCCGGCGCTCCCCAATGCACTCCTTGGCAGCTTGCAGAGTCTCACGTTTGAAGGTATCCCACAACTCTGCAGGGTCCTCCAGGGTGCCAAGCACTTCGAACCGATTTGAGACTGTCATTGCATACTCCTGAGCACATGCCAGGTCCTTCAGCCTCTCGAGATGGAACACAGTAGTGTTGCATCTCGAGATTCTTCTCGACCTGACATGAAGCTTGAGTGTCGCAACAACAATCCTATGGTCAGTTGCAAAGAACTCAACACTCCGGTAAACCCTGCAGTTCTGAAGGATCCTCTAACGAATACTTACGAGAATGTGGTCGATCTTCTTAGCTACACCTCCGGCATCGCTATATTAAGTCCAGCGGTGCAACTCTGGTCTCTGGTACCAGAAACCCGCAATTCTCAACCTTCTGGATTTTGCAAAATTCAGGAGGAGAGAGCTGTTGATGTTGATGTTGATTGATCCATGGGGACCAACACATAGCTCGTAGCCAACCCTGTCAGAGCCAGTAGTAGCACTGAAGTCGCCCAGGACAATGAGTGTGTCCCAGGGGGGTATGGTATGGTTACGAACAGTAAAAATTGCGAGAATATTCAATCAGATTTAACAAGACTTGCCGATTGGACCGAAAAATGGCAAATGTGTTTCAATGTAGATAAATGTAGAGTAATGCACATAACTGAAAAGAACCCTAACTTTAAATATCAGAGCCAACGACATGAGCTCAGCGAAGTAAAGCAAGAAAAAGATCTTGGTGTCATCATCAGTAACACTCTTAAAATGAGCGATCAATGTACAGCGGGGAATAAAAAAGCCAATGTGATGTTTGGATTAATCTCAAGAAACTTTGATTATAAATCACCCGAACTCATGAAAGATTATATTCAGCATTTGTAAGACCACATCTAGAATACGCCGTCCAGTTCTGGCCACCGAATTATATCAAAGGTCAAGTTTTGCTAGAAAAGATACAGAGACGAGAAACCAAACAAGTTCCAGCGTTCCGTAATTTGCCGTATGACGAGCGTTTAAAGCGTTTAGATATGTTTTCTTTAGTAAAAAAGCGACGGATAAGGGGGGACTTAATCGAAGTGTTCAAAATCCTTAATAGATTCGAAAACATTAACCCAGGTAGTCTATTTCAGAGAGACCCCAACACAAAAAACACCCAACAACGGTATGAAGTTAAAGGGAAACAGATGTAACGCATTGGCGCGCAGAAGTTATTTCAATAATAGAGTCGTCGATCACTGGAATAAACTCCCGCCATCAGTAGTTAGCTCACAGAGTATCAAGAGCTTCAAGTCTTCATTAGATAAGTACTTCAGGGATATAGGATTTTACTGACCCTTTTCGTATGTTTCAGGCACACTGCAGCACGGCTCCAACCTGAACACTTTGTGTTAATAATTTCCCCCATAGCTTAGGTCACCAGTAGCGTAAGTTAAGGGTAGTAATTTCTTCATCTTTCTCTCTTTACTGTGAAATTTCCATGTCCCTTTCTTCCTTAAAGGCACACGGTGTTCTCTTCTAACTATTTCCTGCCAGCACGTTGCCGGAGGAAGAGGTGGGTGGAGAGGAGCCTTCAGCTATTCTATCCTGTACTACCACACGTAGATTACTATAAAACAAGTGTTAATAGCACAAAAACTGTGACAGATCGGCGTCGCATAACCCTCCAACACTCCCCCAACAATTTATATTATGCAACTAGGGGTCTAAAATGGAAAATGCTGAGAAGTAAAGATGGCGCCACTATAAACCCTTGCCTGCGCCACAACAGGCTGGGGCCGACCATCAGGCCTTACTATGAAGGCCTACCTGCGCCACAGGCCAAGACGTAAAAAAAATATATAAAAAAAATCTGACTTTGTTTATAATGCCATGTTGTAGGGTTCATCAGGGCTAACAAATGTTATAATACAATGTTATGTATGTATGTAATCCATTCCCCTTAAAAAGCTGTCAGCTATTTTGTTATTATTTTATTATTATAAAAAAATAACATCCTAAAATAAAAGGAATCGGTCCCTATACATGTACCCTCTCGAGTTTCGCGCTTGCTTCATTACGAAGGTATGGCGCTAAACTCGAGGATCGCGAAACTCGAGGTATTGAAATCCATGTAAAAGCGCTTATTGGTTCCGACCCGTGGAAAATAATGACTTTTTCCGACTTTACTCCCTTGTTATCTCAAAATACGTACCTTGTTAATAGGCAGAAAACTGGAAGTAAGAACAGATCGTTTTTGAGCCGCAGTTGAAGGCGGCTGCCTTACAATTGGCTGGCAGTTCTGAATACACGCTTGTGATCCACGGGTGTCGTCTGCTAAAGTAAGGGTGGTCGCTCGCGGTCACCTATGGGACAGTTGGACAAACCTATATGTTTCTGGTAGTTTTCTGTGTTATGACATAATCTGCGAACTCTTTCTGTTAGAAATCATGAAATCACTAATATCATGATTGACTTTTCAATGCCTATTGAACGTAAACCGCTGCCGCCGCCGCAAAATAGCTCGCAGAGAGGTTCAACTTGCTTATTGTTTCCATATTTTCCTCACCGCTCACAAAGATCACAAGCGGACAGACTAGAACAAAACCAGGCAAATTAATACTTTGAATGCCGCGTATTCCCACAGCGCGCATGCATGGTGAACAGCAGAATGACTAATTTCATCGGGGAGATATTTCTCGCAACACCGGCCAGTGTAGTGGACCTTCTTCTTCTTTTGACCTGTAACGCTTTGTATCGCTTCTTAGGTCCTTCTCCACACTTTTATACTTCACAACATGCACTTATTACTTACTTATCAGTGCACACTTATACACTTCACCCTGAACTTGGGTGTTTTTCTGTCCTTTTCTTTCCCTGATTTTGCTTTTCTATGCCCTTTTGCTATTTTTCACTATTACTTTTCACCGTCGCTGCCATGCATTACAGGTCAAAAGAAGAAGAAGAAGAAGAAAAGGAAAACAACACCGGGAGATCTACAATTTTCATAGACTTGAGAAAAAGGGTTTTGGACTGTGGTTCCCCAGCACGGGGTGTTCTCTTATCTTGTTAATCAAGTAGTAAGCAAAGCAGCTCTGCCAGTCCATTTTACGAGTCTCTTGGTGGGCCATCTTCCACTGCTCCTCACTCCTCAGCCACTGCCGTCGTCTGTTTGTTTACATGCAGCCGTTCGGTACCCACGTACCCACGCTCGTACTCACAACCGTTTTCCATTCATAAGGACAACCAACAACTCGCAACGGGCATACGGGCAACCGCGGTTGCCCATAGCCCCAATGGTTGGACACCGCCTTTTAAGGCAGCACGCATGACGCCGACGGTAGGTAGACGCGACCCGTACATGTCAAAGCAACGCGAAACTCGTGGCGGTAATGCGCGAAAGTCGTGATGGTAAGAATTTAGGACTAAGCGCTAAACTCGAGGATCGCGAAACTCGGATAGCGCGAAACTCGAGAGGGTACTGTATTCATATGTGACATTGTTATTCAATACAAGGTGCTGTGAGGTGACTGCAGGCTGTCAGGAGCTGGGAGGTTTTTAGTTCTTTATTGATATATTTATCCCATAAGCTAAATAAGCGAATTTGCATATTTTTAAAATGTTTCTTTTGGTAACGCTTTAGCTTTCTTTTTTATATTAACTGCACATGCACAGGTACAAGTGAGGCCTCTGTATGTAACATTTCTATTAATTAATAAAAATGCACACCTGTATGTCCACGACTGTTCAGTCTCCTGTGCCACCCCTCAACATCATTGTTTGTGCGAACACTCATGTTAAATACACTCCATGTCTGGACTCCAGAAGCTACTCTCTATCCACGTTTTCCTCACGAATGCAATCAGTTCTTGAATCTTGGGGTTAGCAAGTCGTGCGCGTAATGCCAATTTCTCACATGTTGGCTTTATGTGCTCTGCAGGTATATATGAGAGTGCGAGTGCCTCTTTAATATAGGAATGAATAGCCCCACACGTTAATTAAATAAGGCACTCGAAACCCAAGAGAATTCGCCTTTCTCCACACAGCTTGACGCCAATGGAAACTACCTCCCTTTATGATGATATCAGGAAATACGCTCCTTATTGCTTTCCAAAAACTAGCCTCAAAGTCAGCCATTAAAGTCTGTAATTTTACCACTGGAGTGATCCTTTTTATGCATTGCATGACCTCCTTATAATCTCTTTTACGTCTCCTACTCATTAGAACAAACACGTGTGGGATTTGTTTGACTTCTTCTTCTTAAGATTTACCCCCATAATAGGGGGACAGGGCCTTTGGCCAAAAGGCGGCCCTGTAAGGAGGGGCGGGCAATTCAAGTCCCGCCACGGGTAACAGCCGGCGAGCAGCGACGGAGGCACGGGCTCTCCGGGCAGGCGCCCAGTAGACACCCGTAGGCCGTAGTGGTGCACGGGCGAGCAGCCGACTGGTCGACTTGACTGCTGCGGGGGGGGGTCCAAAGCGAGGATAACCAGGCGGGTCAACCACGCCGCCGCAGAAGGACCCCCCAGCTGCTCGCTCGAGGAGTGCTGGCGTTTCACTGATTTGTTTGACTTGTTCCTCTCCTTTTATGAAAGCATGTATCGAGTAAAGCTGCATGAAAGGAGCCTTAACAAGAGGGCAGGTGCCATCACAGTACCACGTTTTGGCATCCTTTCGTAGATCTTTCTGTCTTGTATTTGAAAAAATTAAATGGCGAGCGTCATCAACAGCAACATCACACATCAGGAAATCATCTGGTATGTGATGTTTCTCGAGGTTGAATGTGAGGTCCTTTGGATTCTTTGGTCTCTTACCTTGTCTTTTTCCGTTGACAGATCGTGCCAGGTTGTAAGGATTAGGTAGGCTGCTGGGTAAAGGATTAGAGGTAATGTTGCTAGCCATGACTTCTACGATGGTGAGTGCTAATCTGAACACTTCATTTCCACCACGTTTCTTGACTTTGGCAGAAGTCTTGAGGAACTGCTCTCGTCCTGGTTGGGCATGATGGTTGTGTGAGTGCATAGAAGGAACATATATATCACCATCTTGAGTCACCTTCGCTTGGCATGGTCCAATAGTACCTCGAGATGTACAGTCGCGGACAGAAGTGAAGACACAGATTTCAGAACAATTCAGTCAGCTAGCGAAAACTGGCAACTAATATGTAGGCACCGTTAGTCTGAGTACCGGTAATACCGGTCCCGAGAAGTCTAGTACCAGTGGTACCGGTACCATATATGCTGTCAGTATGTATAATAGATAGGAAAAGTTGGCGCCAGAACTTTGCTAATATCTGTTTTTCTTTTTTGTTTTTTTTTTTACATTGCAGCCTATTGCGCCGGTAGGCTTCTTCCCGGTGGATCCTGATGGTCGGTCCAAGGCTTCTTTCCGGTAGGTCCTGATGGTCGGCCCAGCCCGTTCTGGCGCAGGCGAATGTTTATAGTGGCGCCATCTTGCATTGGCTCATGCTGCCCTCCCAGAGCTCATCTTTGATCCTAGAATCTAGAGTCCGGGTTGATAGGTGGTCTTCTGGACAGCATGTGGGTAGTTTTAAGCCACTCGGCGGCGGCTGAAAAATCCCAGCTTGGTGGCACCGGGCGGGGATTGAACTCGCGTCCTCCTGAACACGAGGCCGTTACTTTGACGACTCAGCCAGTCTTTTCATAATACCTATATACTGATTTTTTATGTAGAAAGTAAGTACTCAGAGAGAAAGGGCCGGCACACTCCGCCGGAGTGTGCCGGCCCTTTCCTTCAGCCTACTGTGTGCCATAGTACTAGTGTGGTGCCGCGAGTCATGTTTGTCCTGAGCCTGTACTGTCATGTTCTGGTGTGTTATGTACACATTTTGCCACACACGTCACCGCCATAACCAAGCACACGGCACGCACACACCGCCACAACGCACAGCCCCCATGCAGCCCTCGCCTCCATCCTGCGGGCCCCTGTGCACACAGCCCCCATGCAGCCCTCGCCTCCATCCTGCGGGCCCCTGTGCACACAGCCCCCAGCATTCCTGTATCTTAAGATCCATGTACTAAAAGGTTGCCAAAAAACGACTCCTACCTTACAGCAGCAGGCGTTCACAATTATTACAGCCTCCCGTGTGCACGGTGTAACACTCCGGCCTCTATGGCATGGCGCGGCGGCCATACTGACTTGCTATATACGTGCATATATATATATATATATATATATATATATATATATATATATATATATATATATATATATATATATATATATATATATATATATATATATATATATATATATATATATATATATATATATATATATATATATATATATTATATATATATATATATATATATATATATATATATATATATATATATATATATATATATATATATTGTGGTTTTGATTTAACTTTTGAATGCCCTACCTTAATTTATTAGGCTATTATTATTATTATTATTTTATCCCCATACATTGCTTACTATTCCAGCCAGACAAATTCAGAGACAACCACAGAAAAGCAGAAAATAACTGGCTGACTATTTTTATTATCATCATCATTCTCATTATTATAATTCTTCTTCATTTCTTCTCCTTCCTTTTCTTATCATTATTGTTATCATTATTATTATATATCTGCATGATACTTCAGTCACTTAACGACGATTTCGGTGTTCTACATAAAATTATATTAATAATTAAGATAATAATAATAATAATAATAATAATAATAATAATAATAATAATAATAATAATAATAATAATAATAATAACAATAATTATTATTATTATTATAATAATAATAATAATAATAATAATAATAATAATAATAATAATTATTATTATTATTATTATTATTATTATTATTATTATTATTATGATAATACAAAAGCATGCGACGAAGATGTTTCCATGACGAGCTTGTTTTGTTTCCGTCACGCACTTAGGCGTCTCCCCTCTCACCTACCTACGATACCGCACAGCGAGATTCATGCTACAACAAACACTCAGGCGTCTCCCCTCTCACCTACCTACGATACCGTTCAGCGAGATTCATGCTACAACAAACATTTACATTCAAGTTTTTAACATCACACGATAAAGTACTTTAGCTTCAAGATTATGCAAAAATATGTTCTTTATAGTAAATAACATCTCTGCTACAAGCAAACCCATTCATCTGCTGCAGTCATATGAAACACAATTAAGGCGACGTCGCTCACGGTATCACGCGTGGCTGGAGCTGGGTAATCAAAACTTCATCATTATCCACAGCGGCATTATATATGCCGGCATGGCTGGAGATCTGGGGGGCGGGGGCCCGGGGGTCTTGGCTCCGTGTGGGGTTCCCCCCACACACTAGCTTCTACAAATGAGTATCGCAACAAATGGGGGCTCCCAAATGGACCATTTTGGGGGGCGGCGGGCCCCTTTGTTGGGGCCTGGGGGGCGTCTTCTTATATGACCCCAACACCCCTTCCCTTAGCTACGTCAATGAATTTAGCCATTAGACTTGAGCCTGTATCATGGAGACCGGCCCAACATTCTAGACCTCTTCCTTACCTCAAACCCTTCTGCTTATTCTGTCAAACTGTTCTCTCCGTTGGGCTCCTCCGACCACAATCTTATTTTTGCATCCTGTCCTATCGCTCCTGTACACCCTCTGGACCCACCGAAGAGGCGATGCTTCAGGCATTTTGCTTCAGCTCGGTGGGACGACCTGAGGATGTACTTTTCCGATTTCCCGTGGAATGATTATTGCTTCCAGGATAGAGACCCCTCTGTGTGTGCTCAGCGCATCACAGAGGTGATTGTCTCTGGAATGGAGGCATACATTCCTCGTTCTTTCTCTATTCCTCATGCTAAAAAGCCTTGGTTTAATCAAGCTTGTTCTCGTGCTGTCAATGATAGAGAGGCAGCTCAAAAAAGGTACCAGAGCCTTCAAACTAATGCTAATTATGAACTTTACATTTCTGCCCGAAATCGTGCCAAATCTATTCTCCGACTAACCAAAAATTCTTTCAATAATAGAAAATGCCAAAACCTTGCTTTTTCTAACTCTTCCCGTGACTTCTGGCATCTAGTCAAAAACATCTCCAACTTCACTTCTTCATCTTTCCCTTCACTCCTCAGTCCTGACGGCAACACTGCCGTCTCATCGATCTCTAAGGCTGAACTCTTCTCTCAAACTTTTTCTAAAAACTCCAATCTGGACGATTCTGGGCATATTCCTCCTACTCATCCCCCCTCTGACTCCTTTATGCCTGTTATAAAGATTCTTCAAAATGATGTTTTCTATGCCCTCTCTGGCCTCAATCCTCTGAAGGCTTATGGACCTGATGGAGTGCCTCCTATTGTCCTTAAAAACTGTGCCTCCGTGCTGTCACCCTGCCTGGTCAAACTCTTTCGCCTCTGCCTGTCAACATCTACCTTTCCTTCTTGCTGGAAGTATGCCTTCATACAGCCTGTGCCTAAGAAGGGTGACCGCTCCAATCCCTCAAAGTACCATCCTATAGCTTTACTTTCTTGTCTATCTAAAGCTTTTGAATCAATCCTTAACCGGAAGATTCAAAAGCACCTTTCCACTTCTGACCTTCTATCTGATCGCCAGTATGGGTTCCGCAAGGGGCGTTCTACGGGTGATCTCTTAGCCTTCTTAACTGACTCTTGGTCATCCTCTCTAAGCCGTTTCGGTGAAACCTTTGCTATTGTACTGGACATATCAAAAGCTTTTGATAGGGTCTGGCACAAATCTTTGCTTTCTAAACTACCCTCCTACGGTTTCTATCCTTCTCTATAACTTTATCTCCAGTTTCCTTTCTGACCGTTCTATTTCTGTTGTGGTAGACGGTCACTGTTCTTCCCCTAAATCTATTAACAGTGGTGTCCCACAGGGTTCTGTCCTATCTCCCACTCTTTTTCTGTTGTTCATTGATGATCTTCTTTCCAAAACGAACTGTCCTATCCATTCCTACGCCGATGATTCCACTCTGCATTACTCAACTTCTTTTAATAGAAGACCCACCCTACAGGAACTTAACGACTCAAGGCTGGAGGCTGCAGAACGCTTAGCCTCAGACCTTACTATTATTTCCGATTGGGGCAAGAGGAACCTGGTGTCCTTCAACGCCTCAAAAACACAGTTTCTCCACCTATCCACTCGACACAATCTTCCAAACAACTATCCCCTATTCTTTGACAACACCCAGCTATCACCTTCCTCAACACTAAACATCCTCGGTCTATCCTTAACTCAAAATCTCAACTGGAAACTTCATATCTCATCTCTTACTAAATCAGCTTCCTCGAGGCTGGGCGTTCTGTACCGTCTCCGCCAGTTTTTCTCCCCCGCACAGTTGCTGTCCATATACGGGGGCCTTATCCGCCCTCGTATGGAGTATGCATCTCATGTGTGGGGGGGCTCCACTCACACAGCTCTTCTGGACAGAGTGGAGGCTAAGGGTCTTCGTCTCATCAGCTCTCCTCCTCATACTGATAGTCTTCTACCTCTTAAATTCCGCCGCAATGTTGCCTCTCTTTCTATCTTCTATCGATATTTCCACGCTGACTGCTCTTCTGAACTTGCTAACTGCATGCCTCCCCCCTCCCGCGGCCCCGCTGCACTCGACTTCCTACTCATGCTCATCCCTATACTGTCCAAACCCCTTATGCAAAAGTTAACCAGCATCTTCACTCTTTCATCCCTCACGCTGGTAAACTCTGGAACAGTCTTCCTTCATCTGTATTTCCTCCTGTCTACGACTTGAACTCTTTCAAGAGGAGGGCGTCAGGACATCTCTCCTCTCGTATTTGACCCTGCTTTCGGCCACCTCTTTTGTTTCTTTTTTAGGAGCAGCGAGTAGCGGGCTTTTTTTTATTATTGTTTTCTTTTTTTGTGTGCCCTTGAGCTGCCTCCTTTGTTGTAAAAAAAAAAAAAAAAAAAAAAAACCTCAGGCTGTCACCCGGGGCGGACCCCCCCCCCCCGCCTCCCCCTTTACTACGCCACTGCACACCGGTACTGGTACTGGTACTAACGGTACCAACGATGGTGTCGGACGCAGCATGGGTCATGCTTTATTATTTTTTTTTAATTTCATATATCTATTAATTTACTTACTTATTTATTTATATATTTACACACACACACACACACACACACACACACGAACTATTAAGCTATTGATATAATCCTTATAAGATGTGTGTAGCCTAGCATCGTCGGTGTCACACTAACACATTTTCCGTCAACTTTTTCCGTCGTTTTTCTGAAAATCGTCGATATCTTGGCTGCGGCCTGTCACACACAAACGGTGTTTCGTCTGAAACTTTCCGTCGGCACAGACCAAGGAGTGTAAACAAACATGGAGTCCACGCTGCGGCAAAGATACGCTGCCCTGAACCTAATACTGTGTATTGTGAGACTTAGACGAGCTAAACAAGCCAAAAAGCGTGCATGGATGCGCCATGGTTGGCTCGTCGGGAAAGAGAAAGTGTGTACCACAGGCTGTTAAAAGAGCTGAGTTTAGAGGATCATGAGACTGTGAAGAATTGGATCAGGTTGGACAAGAGCCAGTACCACAGAGTTCTGGAGTTAGTGACACCTCTTATTGCCAGAAGTGACACCAGGATGAGGAAGGCTGTCACTGCAGGAGAGCGTTTGAGAGAGGTTGAAGCCACGCGGAAAGTCTCGGGCTTGGTCTTGGAAATGTAAACAAAGGCGGAAATTTGCAGGCGGAAACGATCCTGATCGTCTGACAAATTCATGCGATAAGTTCATGCGGAGCGATGAAAAATCGACGGAAATCGCATTAATCGACGGAAAAAGTGCTAGTGTGACACCGCCTTAAAGGCGGTGTCACACTAGCACTTTTTTCCTACATAGTAGCATCATTTTCCATGGCGCCCGCCACGTCATTTTATATATATATAATATATATATATATATATATATATATATATATATATATATATATATATATATATATATATTATGCATATTAAAATATAAGGCTAATAACTTTTATAAGATCATGTGTGTAGCCTATCACCCCAAGGAGTTCTCCCTACACTGAACGATAACGTTTCATAAATCTTCGTCCATTGTTCTTCCACACTCAAATAGTATCATTTTATCATACGAGTTAAAATCATGTGCAAGTATTAACGTTGATTATTGATTTTATGTTACGGTTTGATTAAAAGAGTTGGACATGATAATAATATAAATAGCGGAAAGATCAGCCATTGGTAGTTGCCAGAAAGCAAAGTCAAATAAATGATGTGATAATTGTTTTAGCATTCAATGGATATTTTCACCACCAACAAAGTACTGTTACCTTCTTTTATTTATAAGTAAGTGTTTTTATCAGGTATTTTACAAATTTATTGCTTGTGAATCAAATTAAAAAAGGAAAACTCTTTAGTGCCTGTGAACGAAAGTCTGCGACTGTACATCTCCATGTTATCTTGGAACCCTTATAGCATTTGTCAACCTTTACCGAATAGATGAATCCTTGCGAGTCCACCAGTAAATTTCGTCCGCGTTTGGTACCTTCTTCAACAATGCTGTATGTAATAGTATCATGAAGTCTAACAGTGGGCAATGTTGAAGGCAATTGTGTCTCAGGCAGGATATCTTCTGGATGATCACAGTTGACAACAAAGCCGGATGAGACATTGAATGTTTCTGGAGATTGTGTTACAAACTGCGAATGGGATACAACAACAAACAGAAAAAAAGTGGGTAACGACAATGTTAGAAAAAATATTTTTTCATCAGGATCCGTTAAGTGGTATGGGCGCGAGAAAAATGTGATTGGGATTAAGCTTTGAATTATGAAAACTATATGAATCTGCTACATTGCCGATCAGTTACATATGATTGCTGAGCGAATTATCAAGAAAGCGTTGTTTGTGTTGTTGGGTTACTGAATCATAGGCACTTGAAAGTTCCTTCAAGCAAATGGCAGTGTAGATCTCTGGCTGTCTCACCTGTGCATCCATATCAGTATGTGCGTTACTCTCTGGTTCTAGGTTCATGTCCAGATCATTCTGGCTCAGTTCGCCCACAGGTACCGAGACAGGAGAACTTTCTGCATTAGGGTGTGGAGCAGATAAAATGGTAGACTGGTTAGTCCCTGAAGTGATATCATCATTGGTGTGACTGTCAGGAGCTGAACACGGAGAACAATACCAGCTGGGTAGCTCGTAGTCTCCGTTGACAATATATAAATACTGTTGCCTGGAAAAAAACTGTTGCAAGCACGATGTTGCCATCTGTCACATTTATCACACTGAAACGCATGCTGATTACGTCGTATTACTTTGGTACACAAAAGGCACGGTGGAGCTCTCTCTCGAGGCAAGTTGTCTGGACAGGGCAGAGGCAAGAAGTGCCCGACAGTGTCACCAAATGGCCTGTGATGAGTTTGGGTCGTGGTGTCGATAACGTTTGGTACTTCATGAATCCTTTTTACACACACACACACACACACACACACACACACACACACACACTTCTTAAGTGCCTTAAGTCAGTTAAGTGTCTTAAGGTCATTTAGGCAGTATGATGATATCAGAAAATACGCTCCTTATTGCTTTCCAAAAACTAGCCTCAAAGTCAGCCACTAAAGTCTGTAATTTTACCTCTGGAGTGATCCTTTTTCTCAGGGCCGCATCAAGACAATCTATAGGGCCCCGGGCACCTCATCCTGAGGGGCCCCCCTTACCCTATCCCATCCGGGCCATCCCCCTATTTTTTAAGGAAAAAAAATAAAATATAGTATATATATATATATATATATATATATATATATATATATATATATATATATATATATATATATATATATATATATATATATATATATATATATATATATATATATATATATATATATATATATATATATATATATATATATATATATATATATATATATATATATATATATATATATATATATATATATATATATATATATATATATATATATATATATATATATATATATATATATATATATATATATATATATATATATATATATATATATATATATATATATATATATATATATATATATATATATATATATATATATATATATATATATATATGTGAATTTAGCTCACAAAATTATAAACCGTAAGGTAACGTAAATTAACGTTCTCTGTTAGATTCAATTTGCATACATTAATTAGCAGCAGTTGTACTTAGAATATTTAGAAAAAAAAACCCGTCTTTCAATAAACTAGGTTCTTATAAAACAAAATTGTAGTAATCAAATTTACTAGATGAAAAACTTTACTGATGAAAGTGTATGTAACTAAAAGTTATCCTTTCGAGCTTTCATAGCAGGAAACTGGGAAACTTCATCTTCAAAGTCAATCCCACGTGTTAGATCACTTTCAATAGACATGATGGCAAGATAGTTCAGCTTATCTTGACTCATTGTAGCACGCCTTTCACTTTTCACCAGTTTCATTTTTGAAAAGTTGCGTTCTGCTTCACACACGGTGACATGCAATGATAAAAATATTCTCAAAGCTACCCTGACATTTAGAAAAGTTGCTTCCAAATTCTGATGTTTTATGAACCTGAGCATTGACAGTGGTGAATCCAATTTCTCTTTCAGTCTGATCATGAAATCATAGAAATGTTCAAATTCATCAGCACAGTCAGAGTAAAAATCGTCTCTGTATTTTGATGTGAGTTGGAGTACTCTAGCTGGCAAATGCTCTTTATTTTGATCTGAGAAACATTTAAGAAATGCAAAATCATTTGCTTCTTTACATTGTGCAAGACAAGTCCGTAGTTTATCGATGATTACAGTGAAAGTTTACACTCTGAACATCTTACCTGCTGGGGAGTCTGTGAATTCTTCATCTGGCGATTTACTTTCATCAAAATACCTTTTTCGTATTCTTAGACGTTTTACTTCATACTGATAATGTTGGTTTATGCATGACATGATGTTCTTTGCATCATCTTCCATCTCATCAAATTTGCCACGGAGTTGCATGGTGAACTCATCTAAAGACTCGAGCAGTGATGTGGCTGTCAGCAAATCGATACATTCCTTTTGCAGAATTAGGCTAACTTCATTGAACCGAATAAGTGTTCTGTTTCACATTTTTGCCATGAAACCTGTTTCAATCTTTTCTAGGCCAGTAATTAATCCATTTGCCTCTGACCTCATAAATTCAGGCTCATCTTTATTAGCCGCCAAGTTTTTTAGGTTTTCATATAGGCTTCTGCAGTTCAGGCACAGAGCTTTTGTTGCCTCAGCATGACAAGACCATCTCGTATTTGACAAATATTTTAAAGTGAGAATCCTGTTATTTTCATTTGGAGTGAAACCTTTTGTCAAGACAGCCCAATGATGTGTTGACACTGAGCAAAATGCATAAAGTTTGTTCAACAACCCCCCCAAAATTATTGCCTCCAAACAGCAACCAACATTATGTACTCTTACGAGGTTCAATGAATGGGCAGCACAAGGTATATAATCAACGAGATTATTTACATCTTTGATTTTTCTTTGGAGACCTGCATATTTGCGAGACATGTTGGCAGCATTATCGTATGATGTACACGGCAGTTTTGAATATCTTATGTCCAGTTCTTTCAATTTGTCCAGGACCTTATCACACATATACTCTCCTGCGTGACTACTGTTGAGAAGGTAAACCAAAAAACGGTCCACTGGTTCACCAGATAAACAAATATACCGAATAGGAATCGTGATTGTAGGTTCATCAGTTCTTGAAGTATCAGGTGTAGAATCTAAGCATAAGGAGTAATATTTTGCACTCTGAATGTCTCTGCAAACAGTTGACAAACCTTTTTACCCATTATCAAAATCAGTTCATCACAAATGGTAGACCTCAGGTAACTTGGATTTTCTTTGTTTTTATTTCCATCCCGTGAAAGGTGATCAGCCAGAAAGGGTTCAAACTTGCTTTTAATTCAAGAATACCAAGAAAGTTACCATTATAGGGAGAACCTATGATTTGATCGGATCCTCTAAACGCTAATCCACGCTCACTCAAAAATTTTATTACTTCTACCAAGCGCAAAAGTAATGAGTGCCAATATTTCCTCTCATTATCAATTTGATGACGGAGTCCACTGTCAATACAACTACTGATTTTTTATCGTTGTACATAGGCTAGAGTTGTTTTTCTATGATCCACTGAACATTCATGCTCCCCAAGAGCTCTGTTAGTGTGTGCCCAGTCAGTGAAAGGAAAGCAGTGTTGCCAACGATCCGCTACGGGTGAGCAGTGTTGCCAACGATCCGCTACGGAAGCGAGAAGTGAGCAGTATTGTCAACGATCCGCGATCCGCTACATTTAGCAAAAATACCTGCGGCTACGGGGGGGTGAGCAGCATTGTCATTTCTTTTTTTTACAGCAAAGGAAACAGCTCAGAGGCAAAAAAAGGGAAACAATCATTTAAAAAATACCGCTAATCACTGCTCCTATAAAAAGGGTTCAGAAGACTGGCCGGCGGGTGCAATATATATTCCGTCCAGTAAAGGTAAGGGTTTCTCTCGCCTCCCGCTCCCCGACTCGTACTACGCAGACCACCGTACTAATGTCACGCACCAGAAATGTTAATATTCTTCTCATAGTATCTGGACATGTGCTTGCATACCATTATAATTATCATAAATAGTGAAGATAAACAATATAGGAATATTTTGCCAAACACTTCATTTATTCCTTTCAGTCATAACTCTAGCTAGCCTAAACATTTGACCGTATAAATGCTGCGGCTATAGCATAACAATTTTACTCCATAACAATCTATACTCACCTAGCAATGTTACTGATGTTACTGATTTTCTGGTAGACCATTATATCTTACTCTGTCCGTGTTACGCAATGGAAATACAATATAAAAAAAGAAAATCGGGCTAACCATATAACAGTCTTCGGAGCTTGGCTGACTGCATTCCAAACTGATGTTTCTGTCAACCATTTCACACAATAAATGTATTTACTGTGTGGCCTATTTTGATAAGCGGCATATCTATTCTTATCAATGTGAAATAGTTAAACCAGGACTACAGAATAAACAAAAGATTAAAGCGTTAACCAAGGGAAAGAAAAAGAGAGAGAGAGAGAGAGAGAGAGAGAGAGAGAGAGAGAGAGAGAGAGAGAGAGATCTTTAGGGCCGCTTTCACAGTCACTTTGTTTTGATCGTTACCAATGGCGCCGATCGACGCTATAATTTTCCACGTGAAACTGGCCGATGGGCTAGTGGCGGCTGCAGAGGAAGCGAGAGGTGTTGAGAGTGTGTGGTAAGGTGCAGGGCTAGGCTAACCTAGGGTTGCCATATATGAACTATCAAAATTCCGGACACCTTCACTAACACCTGATTATGGTCCTGATATGATACTAGAAAACATGTAAATTAATTAAAGGAAACTTAACTTATTTACCTTTGCATATGGCTGATAATCTTGAATTCCGTTTCTCCACTTAGTGTTCTTGTTGTTGGCGCCTTAATTTAATTCTCCTATCCATGAGTCAATATTGCGACCAATGGCAACTTAATTTTCTCAATTGTATCTTTCAAACATGATAATGGTTCTTCCTTGTTTTTTTTTTTTTTTTTTTTTTTTTTTGGTGTTCGTGTGTGTATGTTCACTGTGTATGTGTTTGCGCTATAATTCTTTATGTGTATTTGTCAGTCTGTATGTGTTTGTGTCTATTTTCCAATGTATGTGTTTTTGTGTATTTGCTTTGTGTTCCTTGTTTTTATCTTCTTATTTTTATTATTAATTCTCTTCTTTGTATGATTCTTCTGTTTTTCTCAGCCACAGTTTTCAGATTATTTTGGTTTAATATTTCTTTCACACTTTCCCTTCCTTCTATATTTTCTAATATGTCACTGTATGCTACACAATTGAATATATGTATTTGGCTTTCGTTTTCCGCATAAGCTTATTTGCTGTCTTCTAACTCTTCTTCTTCTTTAACTACTGCGTGTGTTGCTTGATGTGCCGATGCATATTTTCCTGTAGATCTTATTTTTTTTAGTAGTTCCTTGTTGGACTTTAAAAAGTTGAAGAAGTCAACGCAAGAGGTCTCTCGGTAGTTGTACTGTAGAGTCAGAATACCTTTCATTGTATCAACACTCAGCTTGTTCCTTTCCTTCGTCCACTGACTTTGCATCAGCGAAAAGACTCGCTCCACATTAGCTTTGTGGGATGTTACAGCAAAAAAGAATTGTGCAATTCTGAGCAGTTCTGAGTGGCATTCAATATTTTTTGATGCTTCAAAGTACCTGGTCCATTTCTTATGTACTGGTAATTTACTGAAGTCTTCATCATCCTTGTTCCTTTCTACAAACTGCCTCAGGTTACAAACTTGGTCAAAGCACTTTACATCATCAAGCTCTACTCCCTTGTCTATCAAGTACACAACACAAGGTTCCACATCAGTCCAGTTTGGTACTTCACTCAAGACCATCCACTTGAAACAAGAGAACTCTTCCAGTGGTTTCATCCACTTAGCTAAGTACTCTGAGCATCTGTTGTACAGGTTAACTACTTCAACACAGAACCTGTTACACTCATCTTCTTTTCCTTCTGTGCGCTTCTGAGCAATTAGTCCTTTAACTTTTAAAGACATGAAATGCTGGGTCTTTCTTTCTGCAAGTACTTTACACACAGACTCCAAATTTGTCAGCACCTCTACAACAGAGTTACTTTCCTTTTCAATTGTTTGAATGTGTGTGTGAAATACAGCCATTAAAGAGTGCATGTGCCAGAGGTAAATCTCACTCATTTCATTTTCAAAGAATTTTTTTATTACTGTTGGTGGTTGCTCTTGTGACAGAAAGAAGGACTTAAGAGCAGGAAACATCTGTATCAGCCTTGTGATGCCAGGAAATAGTGACAGCCAACGACTCTTACTATGAGAGAGAAGTTTCCTGTACTCAACCTCAGCAAATTCACAATACTCCTTTAGTTTTTCAGAGCGAACTGTGTAGATATGAAAATACTGATAAATCTTATTGATGATATTTTCAATATCAATATCCATTCTTTCTGCTCCATGATGAACACAATTATTCAGAATATGTGCTGGGCAACCTACTCCAATCAATGACTTTTCCAACATCTTCTTCAGATTTGCAAACACATTATTCCCGTCTTCATTACGCTTGAGTCCTCCAAACATTGTATTGCAGTTGTCACCTGTAAATGCCACACACTTTTTAGTAAGCCCATGTTTATCTAGGGTTTCTTTCACATATTTGGCAATAGTGTCTGCAGTCTCATTTGGGGTGTTCTTAAACTCAATCAGTTTTGACTGTAAACCACCATTCTTCCAGTCAAAGTACTGAATAATTACAGGAAACAGCTTTAATGCATCGTGATTACTACCATCTGTAGCAATTCCACAGTATACTACTTCATTTTCTGTTAGGCTTTTTAGGGCAACATCAACAGAATGAGGTGCAAGCACAGCTTTTATAATAGCTGCTGTCTTTGTTCGAGCACTAGAAAACTTTCTTGCCACCTCAGAATCAGGAAAAGTTATTTTTACCAAAACAGATGAACAATCCATGGATAAGAAACTACCGTGATGTTTGACAGTGTGAAATGCATAAGCACCTTCTGCAGCACTAACATCTTCAGCTTCACTTCCTGGTTTTACAAAATAATGTGTCATCTTCATTGATGAACCTTCTTCTTGCACTGCTCTCTTATGTTTCTCAGAGCTCATATGTGACTGTAAGTCAGTAATGCCTTTATGTGCCAGTGAGACAAATGTTCCTGGTTTACACACCAAACACTCTGCTTCCCACTCATCCCTGCCTTTTTTGAAGCACGGGAGTTTGTTCTGCATCTCTGCAGTGAATTTACACTTTCGTTTGGGCATCTCGACAAGAACAAGTAATAGTTGTAATGACGAGGTCACAAGGCCGCAAACAGTAATCCAAACTGACCCCTATCAGAGCTGGTGAAAGACTGGGGCGCAAGCGCGACGTCAAGTGAGGCGGTGTTGGGAAGGCTGCGAGCACCGTCTTCATACAGGACCCGTACACGTCAGAGTCTTGACCGCAACCAAACCAAAGCAGCTGCCACTCGGACTCGGTGACCCGCCCCCCCCCCCCCCTCTCTCTCTCTCTCTCTCTCTCTCTCTCTCATCATTTCAACACAAGGAAATCTAATAAATGTTATTTTTTAACATTTAGTAATGATAGAAGGTGAAATTCCGGACATTTGTGGGATTTTAAAAAATCCCCCCGGACGCAGATTTCATTATCTGATTTCCGGATGTGTCCGGGTAAATCCGGACGTATGGCAACCCTAGCTAACCCCACAGCCGCCACTTTTAAGTGGAAATTCTATAGCGGCGATCGCCGCCATTGGTAACGATCAAAACAAACAAAACGACTGTAAAAGCGGCCCATAATGAACACTTTAATCGTAGGAACGCAAGACGGGACAGTTTAGCCTAATACTCAAGCTATTATGAGTATACGTAATTTATAGTTTATAAATAAAAAAAAAGGTATGACTGAAAGGAATAAGGTGTTTGGCCAAAGATTCGTATATTGTTCATCTTCACTATTTATGATATAATACGCAAACACATGTTCGGATATTGTGAGAAGAATAACATTTTTCGTGCAGACCTTGTGTACTCTATAGACCTTGATTATAAGATGGTGGAAGACCTTGTGTACTCTATAGACCTTGATTATAAGATGGTGGAAGACCTTGTGTACTCTATAGACCTTGATTATAAGATGGTGGAAGACCTTGTATTTTTTTTTTTTTTTTTTTTTTTTTTTACAGCAAAGGAGACAGCTCAAGGGCACAAAAAAGTAAACATTAATAAAAAAAAGCCCGCTACTCGCTGCTCCTAAAAAGAATCCAAAGAGGTGGCCGAAAGATAGGTCAGTTTCGGGAGGAGAGGTGTCTTGATACCCTCCTCTTGAAAGAGTTCAAGTCGTAGGCAAGAGGAAATACAGATGAAGGAAGATTGTTCCAGAGTTTGCCAGCGTGAGGGATGAAAGAGTGAAGATGCTGGTTAACTCTTGCATAAGGGGTTTGGACAGTATAGGGATGAGCATCTATAGACCTTGATTATAAGATTGTGGAAGACCTTGTGTACTCTATAGACCTTGATTATAAGATGGTGGAAGACCTTGTGTACTCTATAGACCTTGATTATAAGATGGTGGAAGACCTTGTGTACTCTATAGACCTTGATTATAAGATGGTGGAAGACCTTGTGTACTCTATAGACCTTGATTATAAGATGGTGGAAGACCTTGTATGCTCTATAGACCTTGATTATAAGATGGTGGAAGACCTTGTGTACTCTATAGACCTTGATTATAAGATTGTGGAAGACCTTGTGTACTCTATAGACCTTGATTATAAGATGGTGGAAGACCTTGTGTACTCTATAGACCTTGATTATAAGATGGTGGAAGCATCCCTTAGTTCGGACATGGTGACCGAGGACTGTTTGAACAGGAATCATGGAATACGTCTTTAAGTCCGTGATAACAACTGCTTGGATCAGGAGTATATCCTAGCTCCTCAAGTCTGTCAACAGCTACCTTGATAACTATTTTATAACTTAGCCGTTGTTTGTTTCGTGGTAAGGCATGAACAGCTGTAGCTCCAGAATTACCAAGTGTCACACGGATACCATACACCTGCACGAATATACAGGGGGGGAAGATGTCCTGAAGGAAATATGACTGGTATTGTCAGACGCAGCTGCCTCTCACATCAACTATTTAAAAAGGCCAAAAAGGAGATCACTCGGGTTCTAATGAGTGTTCTTTTGGGGCTTAGGGTACAGAAGGGTCAAACTACCATCAGGGCCATAAAACTACTCCTGGAAATGCCCAAAACTCCTAACAAAGCCTTGACAAATAATTACTATGCGTACTTGGGCGCCTAAATCTTTAGTAATACTAATCAGGGGAAGTTCAGAAGGGGAGCTTGTCAAAGGGAAAATATCTGGGCGGGAAAGGTGCAGAGGGGAAAATGTCCTACACTCTTGGGTTCCATCCCTAGACTCATTTCATTTCGCATGACCTGAGGTCTCTATTGGAGCAACGTGGTTAGTGAATCAATGGTATGTTGCCTTGAAATCAATACGCCGATAAGGGAGTGTACTGCCGGGGTATATAGAACAGTCATGTCGGCTTGCACAGTTGCTTGATCTTATCAGTTCAAAGGTCGCTGTGAGCCTCACCCAAACACAACCAGATTGTATCAGATTGTGGTGACTTTCACTCACTTGAGTCGTAGCCAGGCAGCTTCACGCCACGCACCGGCCTTCTCACCACAAGTACGTTCCTTGATACGTTCATTTGTCTTCAACCAGTTTTTGAGGATGTGGTTCGCGATAGCCTGGTTTCTGTTAACAAAACTCTTTAGATATTTAGCTTCGGAAGTCTAAATATCGATGACTTGCACGGCGCAATAGTAGTGTTGTGAAGTTTGTATGCTCAGGAAAATGAACTGTGAAAATTTTCCGATTGCCGAAAACTACTTCTCAATTTGCATTTCTGTGTTATTTATAAGGTGATCTTGGGTCCTCAGTTCTTGCAATAATAACACTCATTGTTGAAAAAATCGAGGAAGAAAACATTAATAATTTAGGAAATGGCGTGATGACATGCCAAATGGAACAGTGTTCCAAAGAATGCCTACCGCCATCCTTCATGCACAGTTTTCATCGGGTGAGCACACCGGCCCCACAAGGCCCCAGGCCGTTATAAAGATAGCAAAGCACTCATTGCCCTCCTCCACGCTGTCCTTGAGCCATGAACGGCTGGCTCTTTGTCGCCCGTTTGGAGGAGGCCGATAAGAGTTTTTTCGTTTTTAGTCATTCTGTTTGTTGACTCACTTGTTTGCCTGCCGGTCTGTTACCGAAACATCTAAAAAAACAGATGGACATATTGCCACAAAATTCATATGATAAAGGTAAAGTTTGGGGCATACGCTATCGTTGCGCGTGGCCCCGGTGCTTATCTCTGTCTCCTTGGCCACTGAGCCTGTAGCGAGTAACAGACACTCACTGCCCCGGGACACAGGGCCAGTGTGACCTCCGGGTTAGCACTGTTTACCTGCCATAGGTTTCCAGGGTGCCCATTTAACGACCAGTCCGGAAAGGAGGATGAACAGCTGTATAGGCTTTAGACTGCCCGGAACGGGACCTATGTAATGCCAAAATTTAGTTAAGTACGGGAAAATGTAAATTAGGGAGGAAAAGTAGTCTTAAGTATTAAAATTTAGTTAAGTACGGGAAAATGTAAATTAGGGAGGAAAAGTAGTCTTAAGTATTAAAATTTAGTTAAGTACGGGAAAATAGAAATCAGGGAGGAAAAGTAGTGTTAAGTATTATAAGTAGATATGTGTCGCCAGAACTGTTGCCAGGTGGAATTTACCCCGCGTCTCGCACTTGAGAGGCCCACCCCACTCCCTCCTCGTTACCCCTATACTCTCCGCCAGACATACTCCCTGACCCGCCACACGGCCAGACACGCCCACCTTCCCGCCCAAATTCTTGGCTTGGCGTCCTCCACCTCACCCTTGTCACCTCTCCCCAGTCACGTAGTCCACGCTGCTTCTAGAAACTTCCGTGCTCCGCCCCTTCTGCGGCGCACGCATTGGCCGAGATGCCATGCAACCCCTTATAAAGTTATCCCCCCATAAGTATTTCGTCCATTCGTAGATTTTTTGGCCGCGTTAAGTGGGTTTTCGACACCTGCCAATATTAAAGTCACAGCGCAGGGTAGGATATACGGCCTCACTTCCTTCCTTCACCCATAAACATACACAAAACACTATACTCCCCAAACCACGCCCCCCTCACTTCCGTCCCTTGGCTTCACCCCGCATCCCCCACCCCTACATTGGACCGGTAACACGAAACATTCGGCCTCGTGACTCATCATCCCTCCTCCGATCAGCAGGTATGTGTCGATCACCCCCAAGTACTCCCCGCCCCAGTGTTCATCACCCCCTCCGAGTGACATAACCCCTTGCTCCCTTAAGTAGACTCGTCCCTTATTCGCTAGTACCATAAGTAGTCTCCCAATTGAGTAACAAAGTTGAATAATTTATTTTACCCATGTTTATCTCTCGTGACTCATCATACCTCCTCCGATTAACAGGGCCGTCGGCGCCCGTCACTGCCCCCCCCCCCCCACACACACACACAAACACACACATGTTCACCCTTATGATTTAACATCCCCCTCAAGGTTGAATAACGTTGCCACCGCTGTAAGTGACGAGAAAACCTGTGAGCGTTCATAGGACCGACAGGAACACGGGAGTCAAGCCCCTAAGCTGGCGTCACACTGGACCCAAATCTGGCGAGCACAAGCTCTTGCTGGCAGCTTTTGCTCGCGAGCAAGTCACTGTTGTCGTCACACTGACGAGCTACGAGGGGCGAGCGACGAGCAACATGTAAACAAAGCCTCAACCATGGCGCCTACTACACCTACGCTTCGCATTACGGCTAAGTGTGCAGCTGTGACGGCATTACTTGCCGTTATTCAACGAGCTCAGAAGAAGAAAAGACGAGTCTGGGTTCGGTCATGGGTGAAGAGAAGGGAGGGAGACCCATGGTGTGTACAGCATCATAACATCATAACTTTCTTCAGCGTAGACTTAAATAAATGTGGATGGCTGTGGTACCACAACTCGGGATGGTCCCTGACTCTAAATATTAAAGAATGCATAATACCGGAGGACCAATGAACTCTAGAAGTAGGAGCGAAGGTGGTCATGGCGAGTGTTTACTTCAGCTGGGCGGTCTTGGTCTTGGTCAGGGATCCAGAAATCAAAATAAAAACCAACCCTAGTTTTCACAATATTATAAATTATTACAAACACCATCAAACATCAAACGAGTATGTGAATAAGTTCTCTAATATCATGATTCACATATCGGTGCACCAAAGAGCTCATTTGAGTGCCTGCTCGCGGCTCGCCGAACTGCTCCCCGTCCAAGCGGCGAGCTAGACGCAGGAGCAAAAGCTCGCGAGTGAGCCATCCCGCGAGCAAAAGCTGCCAGCAAAAGCTCGTGCTCGCCAGATTTGGTCCAGTGTGACGCCGGCTTTACTCATCGCTACATACCGTGTCGTAACGTTAGTCCCCCATAAAGTATTCAATTGATCTTCTGGTAAATGTGAGAAGTTAGGAGGTGATTGTAATATATCCATGTCTCGTGATTTGAGTGGTGTTGCTGGCGTGAGTTCCTCGCAGTATCGTTTTCTAGGTCTGGTTATTCATCCATGAGTTCTGGCATTTCTCATGAGTAAATAATTTCTTTGTCTGATACTGTGAGTCGGCAGGACGCAGCAGATATCTAGTATTGTAAAGTGTATTATCTTGAGAGTGCGAAACCACACAGTGGTGCCTTCTCCCATGTATAATTATTGTCCATGAATTTGTGTATATTTTGTGCTCGAGGTGTTTACTCTGTGTCGTCCGCGGCTGATGAGCGCTAAGGTTCCTCGTAGAGTCCCTTGATAGAGAGAGTCCCGACATAGGCGGCCCTGTGTATAAGGCTGCTGGGCGCCATTTTTGGCCCTTCGAGCACCGCGTCGACTTTGAACTGTGGTTTTAAAAACAATTTTACCTATTTTGGAAGCATATTCGACTGCTTTTTAATGTAACAATGCCTTGCTACCTATTCTTCGGCTGTAGCAACATGCCACAGAGGGGATAAAAAGTTTATAAATTAACTGCAAGGCCGCTGAGAAGACAGAGGTGTGCTAACAGTCAGTCGTCTTGGGAGGAAACCATCGGTTATGACAGCAAGACACACACACTGCCATTGTGTGTGTCTTGCTGTCATAACCGCCCTCCCTTTGTACTGTCTATGGAAATCACTGTGAGAGAGGCACAGCTACAAGGACGAAGCAATCGTTCACCTCAGGTCTAGACATCGAAGCTGATGAGGGAAGCTGTGGCCCTTATGGCCAAAATTATTCGGTCTGATCTCTCCCACAGGGCTCTAGCTGTTATTACAGACTCACAATGGATATTTCACAGTCTCATCAAGGCCACAGTCTAATAGACTGGACGTGTTACAAGAGTTTAATGAACAGGAGCTAGCTTTTGGTGAGCCATACCTTTCTTGGTAAAACTCTAGAATCACATCCAACTCACTCTAAAAGTTAACACATTATTTGTTTAGATTGTATTTGCTTATTGATGTAAACCAAGTGTACACAGAACTATGGTTTTATTGTTCAATCAATTCCACTGCAGTTGCACACTGCAACAATAAAACACACATAGTGGGACACGGACACAAACATAAATAAACACTATGTACTAACTAAGAAGGTATGTACATCACACTTCTTATGGACTGACAGGATAAGCAAGAAACATACACTAAACAAATCACGAACAAACACATAACAAAAGACAACATATATAAGGAGACACAAGCAACGTACCTTCAGCTGGTGAGTCCTCAGCTGTTCTGCGGGACACGCAAAGAAGGGACCCCAAAGGTAAACACGGGCGAGCTCGTTGAGAATGGAGAAGATATGAGTCAAATGATGAATAACTATTAATTTCCTCTCAGTTTTCACGCAGGAAAATCTAACGACCATTCCGGAGAGAGTTCAGATATATGAGGGTGACGAGAACCACAAGTTGAGGGATGTGATCATCACTAGGCAAGTAGTCCAGGATGAGATTGGTAGGTTGAAGAAAAACAAATCGCCAGGCCCAGACGAAGTATTCCCAAGGGTTCTGAAAGAGTGCAAGGAAGTCCTTTGTGGCCCTCTTGCCGATATCTTTAAGATGTCGGTAAATTCTGGGTATGTGCCCAATCAATGGAAAGTAGCTAATGTGACGCCGATTTTCAAAAAGGGAGACAAGTCAGCCACCTCAAATTATCGCCCAATTAGCTTAACATCAGTTGTAGGAAAGATGTTGGAGTCAATTATAGCCTGGAGCATTCGGGACCATCTAGAAGAGCATAATTTAATTCATGATTCACAACATGGGTTCACAAAGGGTAGGTCTTGCCTTACTAACCTGTTGTCCTTCTACACTAAAGTAATCGAGGCGGTTGACAGAGATGAAAACTATGACATATTATATCTAGATTTCAGTAAAGCGTTCGACAAAGTCCCTCATCACCGGCTATTACTAAAATTACAGGCTCACGGCGTAGATGGGAATGTTTTGAACTGAATCAGGGCGTGGCTTAGTGGTAGGAAGCAGAGAGTGCAAATCAATGGTAGGAAATCTGACTGGGGCAGTGTTACGAGTGGAGTCCCATAAGGGTCGGTGCTGGGTCCTCTGCTTTTTATTATTTACATCAATGACTTGGACACAGGAATTAGTAGCGATGTCAGTAAGTTTGCAGATGATACCAAGATCGGTAGAGTAATCCAATCAGACAGCGACGCTACCGTTCTCCAGGATGAGCTTGACAGACTATATGATTGGGCGTGGAAGTGGCAGATGGAATTCAATGTCGGGAAGTGTAGCATTTTGAGTGTAGGTAGGAATAACCCCTTACACAATTACTCCTTAAATGACACTCCTCTAAGCAGGTCTGGGTGTGAGAGAGACTTAGGAGTCCTAGTGAGCGCTGACCTCCGTCCTAGGGCTCAATGTATTCAGGCTAAAAATCGGGCAGAGTACTTGGTTTCATCTCAAGGAGCGTGAGCAATAGGAGCGCTGAAGTCATCCTCAAACTTTACTTAGCACTAGTTCGACCTCATCTCGATTATGCAGTTCAGTTCTGGTCCCCCTATTATAGAATGGATATCAAGATGTTAGAATCTGTACAGAGGAGGATGACAAAGATGATTCAGGGGGTGAGAAACTTGCTCAATCAATTCCACTGCAGTTGTACACTGCAACAACAAAACACACATAGTGGGACACGGACACAAACATAAATAAACGCTATGTACTAACTAAGAAGGTATGTACATCACACTTCTTATGGACTGACAGGATAAGCAAGAAACATACACTAAACAAATCACGAACAAACACATAACAAAAGACAACATAATTATATAAGGAGACACAAGCAACGTACCCTCAGCTGGTGAGTCCTCAGCTGTTCTGCGGGACACGCAAAGAAGGGACCCCAAAGGTAAACACAGTTTATAAGGACCACTAATATAAAGGGACTAGTTATTTCACCACACTTATCATCACTCTGGTAACCGTTTCCATTATTATTACTCGTTTCTGAGATTTTGAAATGCGGGGAAATATTTCAGCGGTGATAGGTTAGATTACTATTTGCTCATGTACGTGAAGGGTCTTCAGCTAGAAACTCCTCTAGGTTGGGTTAAGTCCATCTTTATTTAATAGCCTAATGTAGAAGGTTGCACAGTGTTAATTTTCATGGGTACCAATGTCATTATAATATGTTGAAGACATTTTCCTACAATATTCTTTAAACCTAGATATTTTTACCCTCAATCAAAATGAAAGCATTTTACTGCATTATTTTTTTAATCAACACTAAGTATTCACATTAAATTAAATGTTATTGAACTATAATCATTGATGACTTATCTTCACAATACCTTGAAATCGCACAGAACATTTATTGCAGTAACTACATCCTACTTTGAGTGTGTGTGTGTGTGTGTGTGTGTGTGTGTGTGTGTAATTCACCTCACCTCTTGGTCTGTTGCGGGTCTCTCTCGAGACAGCCAGTCGTTCCCCTACGGAAGAGCACAGAGCTCATAGTACCGATCTTTGGGTAGGACTGAGACCACTCACACACAACACACCGCGACAACGAGGTCACAACTCCTTGCCTTACGTCGCGTACCTACTCACTGCTAGGTGAACAGGGGCTACACGTGAAAGAAGATAAACCCAACTTTCTTCACCCGGCCGGGGAATCGAACCCCGGTCCCTCTGGTTGTGAGGCAGACGCTCTATCCACTGAGCTACCGGGCCATGTGTGTGTGTGTGTGTGTGTGTGTGTGTGTGTGTGTGTGTGTGTGTTAACACAAAAAAGAGAGCAGCACGGCGAGTAATAGAATCAGACCCCCTCCACCCCCAGATAATTATTTTACCCTAATTTTCTCTCCATATGCTAAAATTTACTGCAAGCAGGTAACGGAGAGGAAGCAAAATGCCTTTGCATTGATGGAGCTTGGGTAGTGTGTCAGCCACGTGGCCCATGACAAGTATACCAAGGCTCATGACGTTCAGGAGGCAGCGTCCCTCCGTGCAGGCAAGGGTCAGGCGATGAAGGGATATGTAGGTAATAGAGAGACTTCCCCAACTGCTGCCGATAATGTTTTACAGCGATAAGTATTGTTAAATCCATCCATCACAGCAGCAACACTCAAAGAGAAGCACCCAGACTTGTTTGAAGTCTCTCAGTACCCTCTGAGCCTGCCGCCTCTCAAGGTCGTCAGCAGCTCGCCGTGACACGCCTATATCACAGGCTACGTGGGTTACTGAGTGCCTATACTGAGACAGTGGCTGATCGTAAGGCTAATAATAATCCCCTGTCACCTTATGGCACATTACAACGGATGGTGACCAAATGATGGTAAAGCATAAGGGCGTAATGGTGGGTTGGCGATACCTGTTGATATAGACACAAACTGTCTCTTATTTATTTTCCCAGAGCTCGCTGGCTGCTGGCTCCCTGCTGGCTGTTAGGGGAAGGTGTGCAGGTCTGACACAAGTGTGCTCAGTTTCAGTGGACGACTCGTATGGCTGTGAAACAGCAATACAAAAGAGAGCGTGTGCTAGCGTTTGAAAAGCGCGGCGAAAACAGGGCCAATAATGACGTCCAAATCCTAGGTTGTCGGGGCTCTCTCTATCAAAGGACTATTTTTTTTATAGTTCCTCGCGTACCCACCTCAATACTGACTCGTCAGTCTAGAATTCATACTTTGATCGGAAAGCAAACCAATAAATGTATATTATCCTACTTATAGTCATTTCTTTGTCTCCTTTGGTGTAAATCTTGACGTGATAGATAGATAAATAGATTTTTTTTTTTTTACAACAAAGGAGGCAGCTCAAGGGCACACAAAAAAAGAAAACAATAATAAAAAAAAGCCCGCTACTCGCTGCTCCTAAAAAAGAAGCAAAAGAGGTGGCCGAAAGGAAGATCAAATACGGGAGGAGAGGTGTCCTGATACCCTCCTCTTGAAAGAGTTCAAGTCATAGGCAGGAGGAAATACAGATGAAGGAAGATTGTTCCAGAGTTTACCAGCGTGAGGGATGAAAGAGTAAAGATGCTGGTTAACTCTTGCAGCAGGGGTTTGGACAGTATAGGGATGAGCATGAGTAGAAAGTCGAGTGCAGCGGGGCCGCGGGAGGGGGGGAGGCATGCAGTTAGCAAGTTCAGAAGAGCAGTCAGCGTGGAAATATTGATATAAGATAGAAAGAGAGGCAACATTGCGGCGGAATTTAAGAGGTAGAAGACTATCAGTATGAGGAGGAGAGCTGATGAGACGAAGAGCCTTAGCCTCCACTCTGTCCAGAAGATTGACTCATGTCTGGGTTGAATAAAGGCTTGAGACTATAATTTTGATACCCGATATGGACAGTCGTTCTCCAATCGTGTAGAGGGAACAAGGCAGGTGTGACTCTACCGTGCGCTGCATCAACCATGTTGCTAATAACCTGCTGATTTGCCGTTGCGACAGAGTTAATGACGTTTTCCAATACATGCAAGGCCTGATCTAGAAGGAGAAGCTGATTCACCTGGTCGATCTGCTTGACAACTATGTTGATAACTTCTACCATCTTATTTGTTTGCTCTAGCAGTTCCTCAATGTGAGTATGCAATCGCGCAAGTTTTCTACAATTGGCGTTGATCACCCTGCGATTTCGGGCAACAAAGGAAAGTACATGAGCGTAGTGGTCCCGCAAATCGCGCACGTCCTCGTCGGTTGCCGTACCGAAGAGGAACTTTGAGGCGGACCCAACGATGTTGAGCAACCCCCTCTTTACCCGAGAGTGAACTGAGTGAAAACTATAATCCATGTCTACCTCATCAACTTTTCCCCGTAAGAACAGAATCCTATCCTCCAGGAGTTGAAAAAGATTCAGAGAGTTGGTACTAGAAGGTGCCTTTGATTCCCTAGTCTTGGTAGCCCGTATGGCGTCTGCCATGCCGAGTAGTTTTTCTGAGACTATCCTGATTGTGTCTGTGGTGTTGGTCAAGGAAGTATATGGATATTTTACGAGGAGCACATCTTCTATGAGGAAAACCTCTCCTATGTGTGCCGTGAGGGCGCCAGGGTTCAGGTGGATGGGTGTCGTTGCAAGCAGGGAGCCGAGGTACAACAAGATGATCAGAAAACGCAACATCATGATCTGAAAGTGGCGGGAATGAAGTATTTAAACCCGTGGTCTCAAGTTATAGCTATGGGTGGGGGTATGATCTTGTTGAACATTTGACTCTGAGGGGGAATTACCAATATCAAGGTCCAAAGGTGAGGGAATTACTTTCAGACGATCACTGTGAACTTCTAGACTGACTCCATTATTTGACTCTAGAACCTCGAACCGATTTCTCCTGACATTCCGAACAACTCGGTAAGGACCCACAAATTTAGCCCCCAGTTTCGAACTCCTATCCGCTTGCTTAATCGTGACTATGTCACCCTCTTTTAATTTCACCGGGACGGCCTGTTTGTGTTGTTTTGACATAATTTCAACCTTCGTAGCTTTTAACGTACTCCTAGCCTCTGAGTGTATCTTGGAAAACATATGCATCTGCTGTTGTGTGTACCTATCAGTGTTGTAGAAAGGTTGTTGTGGTTTTGTTAGGAAGTCGTACGGAAAACGTTTCTCCACCCCATATAAGATGTAGTAGGGAGACTTCCCCGTAGAGTCGTTTACCGACGTATTTATGGAAGCGGCTATTTGCGATAGCCAATCCTCCCAGTTATCGTGGAGATCGTTCACGATAGGCCTGAGGACCTGTAAGATTTTCTTATTAGCCCTCTCTGCCAACCCATTAGCAGCTGGGTGGTAAGCTGTGATGAAGGATTGCGTGATGTTAAACTGAGCGCATATTTCGCTCAATACTGTGTTCCTAAACTCGGTGCCATTGTCACTCAAAAGAATTCGAGGAGACGAATGTGGACACAACACGTGAGTCACGAGGGCATGGGCCACGCGTGTGACTGTCTTGTTCTTGAGAGGCGCTAGAACTAGAAACCTAGAGAACTGGTCGACGCACACCAACAAGTAGCGCGAACCATGTTGGCTCTGGGGGAGCTGTAATAAGTCTGTATTTACAACATCCCATGGCGCCTCTGGTACTGGGTATTGTAACATCGGTGCTGGCCCTTTTACGGACCCCTTGTGCTTAGCACAAACGACGCAATGTGCGACATATTTTTTCTACATCAACCCGTAATGTGGGCCAGTAGTATTTTCGTCTGGTGACAGATAGTGTCTTGTCTCTTCCTGGGTGACCCGCAATGGGTGTGTCATGGACCAGCTTAAGCGTCACGGGGACGTATTTGTCTGGGATGACCAGTTGTTCTGTAGGTACAGGCTTGGTTGGCCATGACCGACAAAGGAGGTTGTCCTCTGATAGGAAGAATTGTGAAAAGGGAACTGGCAATTCAGGAAGGTTTGTTTCGTCTCCCGACTCTAGTGCGTAAATTAAAGCCCCAAATACACTGCCGAATTTGTGCTCACGAATGTGCGCGAATATGCAAGTCATCCTGTGTCGCGAACAAGTTCGGCATCTTTCTTGCCTGTTCTTGGCCGTTCGGGGACATGTCTGCGTCCACCACACGACTTTTGACAGTTGGTCACGACCGCCACGAAAGTTTCATGTTGCATGAAAAATTCGCGGCCGTTCGCCGAATGTGCACGAATGCAAAATGGACGCCGAATTGTCGCCGAAATGTCGCCGACATGTCGCAGACAGTTCGGCGTCCGATTCGCGGTGTTCGGCGAATTGTCGCCGAATTTTGACAATTGAAATTTAAATTTTATTGGCAGATTTGTCGCCGACATGTCGCCGACTATTCGGGGACATGTCTCCCACATGTCGCCGAATGGCCAAGACTATTCGAGGACATGTCCCCGAATATTCGGCGAATTAATCACGACACGGCAAACGGGTCGCTGTGGGAGTGTACACGGGGTCTGTCTATCTATCTATATCTATCTATCTATCTATCTTTATCTATCTGTCCATCTCTCTCTCTCTCTCTCTCTCTCTCTCTCTCTCTCTCTCTCTCTCTCTCTCTCTCTCTCTCTCTCTCTCTCTCTCTCTCTCTCTCTCTCTCTCTCTCTCTCTATATATATATATATATATATATATATATATATATATATATATATATATATATATATATATATTCTCTCTCTCTCTCTCTCTCTCTCTCTCTCTCTCTCTCTCTCTCTCTCTCTCTATATATATATATATATATATATATATATATATATATATATATATATATATATATATATATATATATACGGAATAAAATAATACTATAATAATAAATAGTAAACAAGAAAATATGAAAAACAAGAAGAATCATGAATATATAAAATAGGTATGGAACTAACATTTTCATTTATTTCATAACTAATTTACTATTTATTACTTTATTTATTCTGCCATTATTTAACCTTTGTTTCATTTTCGGTTATTTAGATTTATTTCTTCCTTCAGTTACTGGTTTGTTTACTGATATTACGTAAACATTCATTCATTCTAAAATATTTATAGGAGAGCAAAAAAAAAAACAAGTCAAATTTATACATTTCATTACACATACTATCATACATATTACCACACATATTACCACACATGGTATTTACTCGCCCACAATTCTGTCCTGTCAGGCCATTGCTCCCCGGGTGTTGTAGTAGTCCATGAGGTAGGCGCGGATTCCCGTGCTTTTATATGCCACATGGGCATCAGATGATCAACTGTCAGAAATCTTGGCACTGTCGGAGAATTGTCCCCGATATGTCGCCGACACTTCGGGGACATGCGAAGACAATTCGGAGACTTGTCGCCAGTTATTCCGCGACAAAAAAAACCGTTAAAATTTCAGATTTTGAGCTCGGCGACATGGACGCCGAATAGTCGGCGACATGTCTCCGAACTGTCCCCGAATTGTCTTGAGCATTCGCCGACATGTCGCCGAATGGTCACGAACTGTAAGAATCTTGGTCATGTCGGCGAACCGGTCGCCGAATTTTTTCACGAACTGATTCGGCGTCAAGTTCGTGGCCAAAATTCGGCAGTGTATTTGGGGCTTAACCTCTTCCACACCGGGTGGGCTCGCTGAGCAGTGTGTAGCTCAGGTGAAGTGAAGTTGTGGATGACCTCTGGGGTGGTAATCGCGCCTATCGGAATATTCCGAGATAAGGCATCTGCGACCACATTTGTTTTCCCGGTGATATATTTTATCTCCGGATTGTATGCTTGGATCGTTAAGAACCATCTTGCCAGACGACCGTGTAGTTTTTTTCCCTTGAAAAGATCAGTTATGGCCGCGTGGTCCGTATACACCACAATTCTGTACCCCATCACTATGTTTCGAAAATGCTTCAGAGCCCACACAATGGCAAGAGCCTCTAGGTGGGTAACAGAATAGTTCTTTTCCGGAGCTGTTAGTACTCGACTGGCGAACGCTATTACATGCTTTTTGTCGGACTTATCTGTTTGCATAAGAGCGGCTCCTAGTCCACTAGACGAAGCGTCGGTACAAAGCTGAAAGGGGTCCTTGAAATCCGGAAAGACAAGGACAGGAGCCTGTGTAAGCACTTTCTTTAAATTCTCAAAGCTCGTTTGTTGAGCTGGGAGCCACTGAAATGGTACGTCTTTCTTTAGTAGATGGGTTAGGGGACTCGCGCGTGCTGCGAAGTCCTTTATGAAAGGCCTGTAATAACCTGCGACTCCCAAGAAAGACCGTACCTTGTCCGCAGACGTTGGCTGAGGGAACTCGGCAATAGCTTTTATTTTGTATTCCACTGTGTGGATGCCGAATTCGTCCACGACATGCCCCAAGAACTTGATCCGAGGCTTTAAAAATTCACATTTGGTGATTTTGAGCTTTAATCCGACCTCTTGAAGCCTGTGTAGGACTGCTTTTAGTGTTTCCATGTGTGCATGCACGTCTTTACTTGCTATGATGATGTCGTCTAAATACACATAGACAGAGTTGCCCAGCAAGTCACCAAAAATACTGTTCATTGTCCTTTGGAAGGTCAAGGGAGCTCCTTTGAGCCCGAACGGCATCCTCGTCCACTCATAGTGGCCATGAGGCGTGCTGAGAGCCGTTATTTCACGTGACTCGGGGGCCATGGGCAGTTGCCAGTAGCCACTGACCAGATCAAGACTCGTAAAGACTTTATTTCCTCTACCGAGACACATCAGAAGATCTCTAAGAACGGGAAGCGGAAAATGATCATCCACGGTCGCGGTGTTGACACGCCGGAAATCAATCACAGGACGATAAGAATCGTCTTTCTTTGGAACCAGAAACAAGGGTGAATTCCACGGGGAATTCGATTCTCTGATGACACCTTGTTCTAACATATCAGATATAAGTTGCTGCACAACTTCCCTCTGACTGTGGGGGAGCTTGTACGCATTGATATATACAGGATTTGTATTGAGTTTTAACTTAATGTGGTGTTCAGCACACTGCGTAACTCCAAGCGGCTCGCCTGGTAGAGCAAGCGCCCCCCTATAATGTTCCAGTAGCTGGACTAAGGTTGGCTTAATTTGGGAATAGTGTGCAACTTTTAGGAACGCCTCTAAATTAGCTGTGTCTTGTTTGTGAGAATCCTGACACGCCGAGGTTATGCCTGAGACATGGGCTGAAGGGTATTCAGCTGGTTCCGGGGCTACATTTTTCTCATACACTAGACACTGGCATAATCTAACACCGTGTTTTAAGGATACAGGGGATCCTGACGTGTTTATTACCAATGACTCTGCGATACATCCCTCCTTGACTGTCGCAAGAGTTACCTCCACCGTCACCCGGTGTATGTGTGGTGCTCCGTCGATACACACATCACTGCCCGTTGGAGGGGCGTTAGGTAACCGGATTTTAACAAGTTTTGCAGCACGATCCGGAACTATTTGAGGACCTTCTACGACTGCCGTTACTGTCCGCCACAAGTCTGTAATGTTTTCGTGTGGTTTGACCGTAAGAGGTGACACTTGGGCGGTGGCAGACCCTGAGTCTGTGGTGGGTTGGTCAATTTCCCCCTCTGAGGGCGGGATGACAGGTGACATAGGCGATGGATTTACCATCCCCTGTATGCGTCGTCCTTGATACACGATCGCGTTGGTTTCAGGGTTTATGGTTATGTGCAGGTCTTTCATGGCGTTTAATCCTAAGATCCCATCTACAGGTAAAGCAAACCTGCTAGATACATAAAAGAAATCCCGAAAAGGACATACCTTTTCATGTAAGCTGACTGTTAGTGGTACTCGCCCAAGGATTCCCAAAGTGGTGCCTGTCACGCCTACCACATTCAGGTCGTTCTCTTGGAGCGGCCAATTTTCCCCTCTCGCCTGTCGTGTCAGTGACCTGTAAGCGGAGTCTGAGATTACATTGACTGTCGCACCTGTGTCTACCGCTAAGGTGAGTGAAATTTTTCCCACCTTGCAAGGGAGGGTAATTATGCTTGTCCGTCCCAAGGCGGCAATGACGGAGTCAAGTTGCTCCCAATTAGTATCGTCCTTATGGGATACTTGGATGTACGCCTTGTGGCTGTCACGTAGTCATGCCTTTTTATTCTGAGAAGAGGAGGAGTGTGGTTTACTGTCCGCCGAGGACTTGTTCTTCTGTTCCTCCTTGGCTTTTTGTATTGCATAACAACTGTCTGAATCATGAAAACTATCTGAATCAAAGGCAGTCTTCCGCTGATGGTTTGGCCTAGGGTTCCTGTGTGATGAATGATGCCCACCCCTGTAACCTCCTGATCTCCTATCAGAGCCCTGTCTTGAGTGTGTTGATTCCCTACGTTTCGCGAAGCAAGAATGTTCAGAATGTCCTGATTGTTTGCAAAAACTACAGGTGAGAGATGCCTTACTTTGAGCCTGCAATGCTGCGGTTGTGGCGAGGGGTTGATGGTGAGTGTGTTCTTGAACCTTGACTTCTAACTCTGAGACGAAGTCAACCAACTTTCCGCCCGGTTTGAAGGTCAAGGGAAGGGCAGAACGGCGGTTCTTCTCTGAAATATGAAATAAGTAAAAAAGCAACTCTAAGACTGTCTTCACCTGTTGTTTCTGCATACCGCCCCCGGAGAGCCATTGCGCGTCCTTTAGACTTTTGACACAGTCAACCGCCAGCTGCTTAAGAATATATATTCGCCTTAAAGGAAGCCGAGTCTTAATCAACACCCTTCAACGTCCCCCCGGTACACCGTTACATAATTGGCGGCAGCAGTTTCCCATCGCGCCAGAGCCTTTCGCTACCTCGTTCTCCTGCACGAGCTCCAAGCCAAGAGAACTCACCATCAACTCCGGGGACAGGCGTAGAAGGAAGGAAGGAGTCACAAGCCACCTACAGGCCTACACCAGGCCTGCGCAGCCGACGGCGAGGGCCACAATTACTGAGAGGGGTTGGATACATGTTTTTAGGGAGATAAATGGTTGTGGAGTGGTAGAGATGCCTTGATCACCAGAGATGAAAAAAGACTTACAAGAGTGGAATAAATAATAGAAGATAACTCCTGTAGGGGAGAGAGAGAGAGAGAGAGAGAGAATGATAATGATAATAAGACTGAGAATGAGAGATCGAATGAGAATGAGAGAGGTTATGAGCGAGAGAGAATGAGAATGAGAGAATAAGAATGAGAATAAGAGATAATGAGAATGAGAGAGAATAAAAATGAGAGAATGAGAATGAGAGAAAATGAAAATGAGAATGAGAATGAGAAAGAGAATGAGAATGAGAGAAAGAGAGAATGAGAATGAGAGAGAGGTGGTGAGAATGATATTGAGAGAGAGAGAGAGAGAGAGAGAGAGAGAGAGAGAGAGAGAGAGAGAGAGATGATCAGAATTAGAGAATAAGAATGAGAGAATGAGAATTAACGTTGTTTTCAAACGAGTGCCCGTGGGTTGAATCGACTCGGTAACTTGCCCAGGTTTACACTCTAATGTTACATGTTTTGCAAAATAACTGTGTTCATTGTACTTCTGATAGTACCCAAAGACCTCTACATTCCAGTAATGTGACCTGTTTGTGTGTAAAAGCCATGGGAGATAAATTACAGATGATTTCCTTGAAATTTTCACCAAGGAATCATTCGCATTCTTTTGTGTCGCTCTTTTTCAAGCTCAGTTTTCTCGTCTCCTATATAAAGTTTCACAACAAATATCATTTTGTCTTACCGATGAAACGTTATGCTGCCATCCCCGCCTCTGTGGGAGCAACCAAAGGCAGAGCAAGCCGGCATGAAGGCAAAATGTTGAGGTGCGTGCCGCGTGGGTGTCGCGCGTCCGGCCAGCCGGCCAATGTTTTGGGTGGAAGTGAGGGCCGCGGCGGGGATGGGGCGGAGCCAAGGCCAAGCCGGCTTCACTTCTGTGACGTCATGCCTCTCCTTATATTCTTCCTACAAGCCCAAGACCGCTGAAAGGGAGGCGCAAACGCGATCGCTTCGGAAGGTTCCTCCTCGGCATTAAACTTATTTGTCCAAAGGGACGCCTTATATTGTATATTAAGCATTCTTCCTTCTGTGAACCACCTTCAAAACTAATCTTACCACCTTCAAAACTAATCTTAACATGAGACTATTTGCTTTGATAACAGAGATAACATTAGTATTGTTTTTCTAGTTGGCCGACTTCATGAAATTGTGTTGACCAGTGAATCTGGCCTTGTTTGTGGTGTTTGTGGCCGTCACATTTAAGTTTTAATATAATTGATATATGATTAATTGTAAACAATTAATAGAGGGTTCGCTTCTTTTCAGTGTCATCACCAAATCAATCACCAAATACGAATTTTGCAATCGACGTGAGCAAGGTTCTGACGGATGAACAGGTGCAGCGCGCGCTGCGAGCAGACCAAGGCAGTAAGGCCCGCCTCTCCTCATGGGCCGTGGTGGACTTCACAGAGAAAGGCGATAATTACGCCACTATGGTCACCTCCCTGAGTGTTGTTTACGTATTGGAGGGCGAGGAGAACACTACGTCCTATGTTGTGAAGATCAATCCCAAGATGGGTTTTATAGATTCATTGAATGGGCTCACGCGAACATTTTTCGACAAAGAGACTGAGTTTTACTGTAAAATCCTTCCGGCCATGAACGATGAGTTACGACGCCTGGATCTGACTCCACTGAACTTCCCCAAGTGCCACTACTCAGACCTGGAGAGTGACAACGAAGTGATCTTCATGGAGGACCTCAGGGACAAAGGCTTCCAGATGTACGACCGCAAGAAAGGGCTGGACTCGATCCATACGACCCTCATCGTGAAGGCGCTTGCCCGCCTGCATGCCGCGTCGCTGTTGCTGCAGGCACGGACACCCGACACGGACCTAGTGGATAGGTTCCCTTTTCTGAGGAAGGACTGGCATAACACATCAGAAGACGACGACGTAGATATTCTTGGTAAGATGTGCAAACCTGGCCTCGATATGGCGGAGGCCGTTCTACAGCGATACAAGAGCCATGGCGGAGGGGATCCCTGGGTGGCGGAGGTGAAGGACAGGGTCACTGAATTCTTTATCAGCGTGATCAAGAGAGAGGCTCCCTTCGAGGTGATCTGCCACGGGGACTGCTGGAACAACAACGTGCTCTTCAGGTAAGCACAGGGATGCCGCGCCAGGCGAACCCTCATGTTACTATAAGGCGCGGAAGTCAAGGGAAAGGTATACCTATATAGGAGTGAGTAAAATGTTTAAACAAAGTGTTATTCCGCTTTTAGAAAAGACTGAACATGCAGCTAAGAAATATTTTGTTACTAAAGGGCAACCATGCATTTTTGGATTGGCAGTTTGAAATTTTGTACGAGACAAGAAGTGAGAGTTAGAGCTGTGGAGGCTGAGACAAAGTACAAGATACGATTGCCTTGTGAGACTCACGACACCAAGCTTATAATGTAGAGGCGAGGTGGGCGAGGCTACGATATCGTTTCCGCAGCCAGGTTTCATCATACGGTAAATGAATATCTAGTGGATGAAAAAGAAACGGTATTATTATCATTATTATTATTATAATTATTATTATTATTATTATTATTATTATTATTATTATTATTATTATTATTATTATTACCATATGTAATTATTATTATTATTATTATTATTGTTATTATTATTATAATTATTGTTATCATTATTATCATTATTATTATTATTATTATTATTATTATTATTATTATTATTATTATTATTATTATTACTACAATTATTGTCATCATTATTGCTAGGTAGTGGCAGGTCTACCTGGATGAGGAGTGCACAGCTTCTTAAATCTCCCCGAGCTGTTTTCTCTCTCTCTCTCTCTTTTTTTTTTTCTCCTTCCTGTTCATGCTTCTCTCTTTGTGTGGCCGTGGAATATAACCTCTCAGGGGTCCTGTGTCCCTGCCATGGACCCTGCCTGCGGCTAGCAGTCAGTCCAGCTCCTGATTTAGGCTGGTTAGGGAGGGGCTTGGAATCCCTCCCCCACAAAATTTGCCAAAAACAAAAGAAAAAGAAAAGGTCAAGCCTTGACCCCGATCCAGTCTTACTGGGGCCCAAACCGCGCGGCAGGCTTCCTTGATGCATTCGCATCGGCGAACCCAGTTGTCAGTGATAGGTGCAGGGCAAAGCCATCCGGACCCGTGCATCTCTAAGGAGGAAGGGCCCCCTATCCCCCTCTTTGTTTTGGGAGTGACCGGGGAGGCGAAGAAGCGGCTTAACCGGAGGAGGTAGGAAGACACCTACCGAACGGGCGTGAGCTACTCCCGGTGAGGATATATGGGAAGCGAGGAGGGTGCTGAAGCCCTTCAAAGACCCTTCCCATGTCCTCACTAACCGTTACCCTTTTGTCTCATCAACACCAGAGAGCAGTTCAGCATGCTCTCTAAAGACAGTTCCTCTTTCTTTCTACACCACACTACCTTCACACAACACACACACCTTTTCCCAAAATTCAAAATTCAAAATGGCGAAAAACAACACTGCCTCGGAGTCCCCGCCTGGGGGGGGGACCATAACGTCCCCTAGGGAGGACTCCCCTTCTGGCTGCCGACTTGGGAGGTGTACTGATAACTCCTCGCACCTCCTCAATATCAATTTCTGCAACATTCATGGTCTTCGTTCTAATTTTCATTCTGTGGAACACCATCTCTCCTCCTCTAAACCTCACCTTCTCTTCCTCACCGAAACACAGGCTTCTGAGGCTGCTGACAGCAGCCTCTACTCTGTTCCCTCCTACTATCTCTATCCTAAATTTCAATCCAAAGCTGGATGTTGCGCCTACGTGCGCAGCGACATCACTTGCTCTCGTGTCCACGACCTTGACTCTTCTGAATTTTCCACCATCTGGCTAAGACTTCATTGTCATTCTATTACTAAATACATCTGTGCTGTTTATCTCTCACTTAACTCTACTAACTATGTAAAATTCTTTGACTATTTGAATTCTAAAGTGGAGCACATCTTGACTCACTCTCCCTTCGCTGAAATCTCCATCATGGGAGATTTCAATGTTCACCACCAGCTTTGGCTTTCATCCTCTTTCACTGACCAGCCTGGTGAACAAGCCTACAACTTTGTTCTCCTCAACGACCTAGAGCAGTTGGTTCAGCACCCTGCACGTATTCCCGACCGTCTTGGAGACAGGCCCAACATTCTAGACCTCTTCCTTACCTCTAATCCTTCTGCTTACTCTGTCAAACTGTTCTCTCCGTTGGGCTCCTCCGATCATAACCTTATTTCTGTTTCCTGTCCTATCGCTTCTGTACATCCTCTGGACCCACCGAAGAGGTGATGCTTCTGTCATTTTGCTTCAGCTCGGTGGGACGACCTGAGGATGTACTTTTCCGATTTCTCGTGGAATGATTACTGCTTCCAGGAGAGAGACCCCTCTGTGTGTGCCCAGCGCATCTCAGAGGTGATTGTCTCTGGAATGGAGGCATACATTCCACGTTCTTTCTCTACTCCTCAGGCTAAAAAGCCTTGGTTTAATCATGCTTGTTCTCGTGCTATTAAAGATAGAGAGGCAGCTCACAAAAGGTTCCAGAGCCTTCGAACTCCCGCTAACTATGACCTTTACATTTCAGCCCGGAATCGTGCCAAATCTATTCTCTGACTTACCAAAACTACTTTTATCAATAGAAAATATCATCACCTTGCTTCTTCTAATTCTTCCCGTGACTTCTGGCATCTAGCCAAAAATATCTCCAATTTCACTTCTTCCTCTTTCCCTCCTCTCCTTAACCCTGACGGCAGCACTGCCGTCTCATCTGTCTCTAAGGCTGAACTCTTCGCTCAAACTTTCTGTAAGAACTCCACCTTGGACGATTCTGGGCATATTCCTCCTACTTATCCCCCCTCTGACTCCTTTATGCCTGTTATTAAGATTCTTCCAAATGATGTTTTTTATGCCCTCTATGGCCTCAACTCTCAGAAGGCTTATGGACCTGATGGAGTGCCTCCTATTGTCCTTAAAAACTGTGCTTCCGTGCTGACACCCTGCCTGGTCAAACTCTTTCGTCTCTGCCTATCAACATCTGCCTTTCCTTCCTGTTGGACGTATGCCTTTGTACAGCCTGTGCCTAAGAAGGGTGACTGTTCCAATCCCTCAAACTAGCGCCCTATAGCTTTACTTTCCTGTCTATCTAAAGCTTTTGAATCAATCCTTAACCGGATGATTCAAAAGCACCTTTCCACTTCTAACCTTCTATCTGATCGCCAGTATGGGTTCCGCAAGGGGCGTTCTACTGGCGATCTTCTTGCTCTCTTAACTGACTCTTGGTCATCCTCTCTTAGCCGTTTCGGTGAAACTTTCTCTGTTGCGCTAGACATATCGAAAGCCTTCGATAGAGTCTGGCACAAGTCTATGCTTTCTAAACTGCCCTCTTTCGGATTCTATCCCTCTCTCTGTTCCTTTATCTCCAGTTTCCTTTCCGGCCGTTTTATCTCTGCGGTGGTAGACGGTCACTGTTCTTCCCCTAAACCTATCAACAGTGGTGTTCCATAGGGCTCTGTCCTATCACCCACTCTCTTCCTGTTATTCATCAATGATCTTCTTGCCATAACAAACTGTCCTGTCCACTCATACGCCGACGACCCCACTCTGCATTATTCAACTTCTCTCAATAGAAGACCCTCTCAACAGGAAGTACACGACTCCAGACTGGAGGCTGCAGAACGCTTAACCTCAGACCTTGCTATCATTTCCGATTTCCGATTTTGGCAGAAGGAACCTTGTGTCCTTCAATGCCTCAAAAAGTCAATTTCTCCACCTATCAACTCGACAAAATCTTCCGAACATCTATCCCCTATTCTTCGACAACACTCAGCTATCACCATCTTCAACACTAAACATGCTCGGTCTATCCTTTACTCAAAATCTCAACTGGAAACTTCACATCATCTCTCTTGCTAAATCAGCTTCCTCGAGGTTGGGCGTTCTGTATCGTCTCCGCCAGTTCTTCTCCCCCGCGCATTTGCTATCCATATACAGGGGCCTTGTCCGCCCTCGTATGGAGTATGCATCTCACGTGTGGGGGGGTTCCACTCACACAGCTCTTCTGGACAGAGTGGAGTCTAAGGCTCTTCGTCTCATCAGCTCTCCTCCTCCTACTGATAGTCTTCTACCTCTTAAGTTCCGTCGCGATGTTGCCTCTCTTTCTATCTTCTATCGATATTTCCACGCTGACTGCTCTTCTGAACTTGCTAACTGCATGCCTCCCCCCCTCCCGCGGCCCCGCTGCACACGACTCTCTACTCATGCTCATCCCTATACTGTCCAAACCCCTTATGCAAGAGTTAACCAGCATCTTCACTCTTTCATCCCTCACGCTGGTAAACTCTGGAACAATCTTCCTTCATCTGTATTTCCTCCTGCCTACGACTTGAAGTCTTTCAAGAGAAGGGTATCAGGACACCTCTCCTCCCGAAATTGACTTCTCTTTCGGCCACCTCTTTAGATTCTTTTTTAGGAGCAGCGAGTAGCGGGCTTTATTTTTTTTATTATTGTTTCCTTTTTTTGTGCCCTTGAGCTGCCTCCTTTGTTGTAAAAAAAAAAAAAAAATGGACAACTTCTTATCGGCTCCAGTCCTCACGGGCCCACCAAAATACCAGACAAGGAGGAAATGGCTGCACTCTATACAGTCTCAAGTCCTTGACCCTCTCCCCTCATCCCTAGAGACTAATGACTGACAAGTGTCATCCGTAAATAGCTTCTCTCTCTCTCTCTCTCTCTCTCTCTCTCTCTCTCTCTCTCTCTCTCTCTCTCTCTCTCTCTCATACAATAATTCTCGTTATGATGTTCGTTTGGAAATATGTTTTGATTCTTGTATCAATATGAATGACTAACTAGTGTGTGTGTGTGTGTGTGTGTGTGACTTATATTTTAACTAGTGTCTATGTGTGTGTGTGTGTGTGTGTGTGTAATAATAATAACAACAACAACAACAACAACCTGCCGCGCGCGGGTCACAACGTCCTGCAGGAGTCTCAAGTTGGTGGGGTTGGGGCGCCTCTTGTAGAGCTTTCTGTGGACGTTTACGCGGTGGTTGTGCTCCCGCACCTCGTCGATGTAAAACCACCAGTCAGGTCGATGGCGGCGGTTTGGAGCACTCCTAGGGATGGCTGCGTCGGCTGCCCTCTGTATGGCCGCCGTCAGGTCCCTCTCCTGATGGCGGAGGTCTGCCGGGGGCCGGTAGGCGGCCCACCACTCCTCGAGGGAGGACTGAAACTTGGGCCAGTCCGCTCTCTTGGTGTTCTAGTGCGGAGGAGGGCGGTGCGGAGCGGGCGGAGCGAGTGGGAGTGTGGTGAGGGTGGCGAAGTGAACACTGGTGAGGGTGGGGTGCACCTGCCAGGTGGCGCCGGCCGCCAGGTCTCTCGACGCCAGCGTGAGGTCAAGCCTGCCCCCTCGGGTGTGGGTGGCCTCCCCTGTGTTGAGAAGGCGGACCTGAGGGATGTCTTCGACCAGGACTGCCAGGTGGCGGCCCGTCTCGTTGGCTCGGGACGGAGAGTGCAGCATGGGGTGATTGGCGTTCAGGTCGCCCGCCACCAGGAGGCTCGTGTGGGAGGCGAGGGTGAGCAGCTCTCCTGCCTCCAGCTGGTGTCTTGGGCTCCTGTAAATATTGTACAAAAGCAGCAGGAGGTCTCCCACGTGCAGCTCCAACGCCAGAACCTCCACGCCATCCCCGCAGTGGACTGGGGCGGCGACTCTAGTGTGCGGGATGGCGCTCCTCACCAGCGCCGCACAGCCGCGAGTGCCGTCTGTGGCGTGGAGCGAGTGGAGGCTGTAGCCCGCCACCCGCCACTCGCAGTCGGCAGGCGCTAGGGTCTCCTGGAGGAGCACTACATCCAAGTCCTCCTCGAAGACGGCCTGCAGCACCTGGTGCTTCTTGGGACGCAGACCCTGCACGTTCCACTGCAGGACTCTGAGCTTAGGGGGACCCGCAGGCGGTCCCGTATAGGCGGCGTTCTTAGCCCAGCGACTCTCCATCTTGGTGGTGGCAGGGGTCAGCTGGGTGGAGGGCGCGCAGGCAAGGGTCCCTCGAGGTGTGTGGTGACTGGAGGCCGCACTCAGAGATGGCTGTAACCATCTCCTGGCGGAGGAGCGCTTCCAGATCCTCCTGTCTGGCGGGGGCGTGGCCAGGGCTGGCGAGGAGCTTCGCCAACAGCTGCGTCATACGCGCCATGATAGCGTTCACCACCGCGCGTGTCTCCTCGGTGAGGGAGACAGGCTCATGAGAGAGAGGGTCGCTCGGGGTCATGGCGCGTCTCTCCGCCGTTGTTGGTGGCGGGCCAGTCGTCGAGGGGGCGGAGCCGGCAGGGCCTCCGACCTGTGCGCTGCTGCGTGGAAAACGCGGTCTTGCTCCTCCTTGCTCGGGTTGGTGATGGTGGGAGGGGGGAACCATTGCGTCCTTCCGGTTTATCCCTCCTTTCGGCCTTGATGAGGACTGGGATGAGGTGTAGGCGTCTCTGGGGATCTGCCGTTGACCCCACGCTGACCTGGTTGGAGGCGGGGCAGGTAAGGAAGTTTGCCGCCGCTGTTGCTGGGGCTGGGCACGTGGGGGCTGCTGGTGCCTCTGCTACTGCTGCTGCAGGCCACGTGGAGCATCCGGATGGGGCTGCTGCTGCTGCTGCTGCCGGGGCTGGGCGGCCTGCTGCAGGGGCTGGTCTCGTGGAGCGTCCGTGCGGGGCTGCTGCTGCTGCTGCCGGCGCTGGGCGGCCTGCTGCCGGGGCTGGCCTCGTGGCGCGTCCGTGCGGGGCTGCTGCTGCCGTTGTTGCTGGTGCTGGGAGGCCTATTGCCGGGGCTGGCCGCGTGGTGCCCTGGGGCGGCGCCGTCGTCGCCGCCTTGGTAGCGCCTGGGGCTGCTGCTGTTGTCGCCGATGTGGCCGGGGCAGCCTGCGGAGCCTCTCGGGGCACCGTGGGTTCCACGCGTGATGACTTTTCCCACAGTTGGGACACTTGGCGGTGGTCGCCTCGTGGGCCTTGTGGCGGGCGATACACTCCTCCGTAGGGTGGGGCTGGCTGCACACGCCTCACCTGACGGCGTGTCCACACCGTGCCCCGAGATGGTTGTAGCGCTGACACTTGAAGCACCTCACAGGCTCACCTTGGTAAGGGCGCAGGTGGTACTTGCCCCAGCAGCCGAGGTCTAGCTTGGCGGGCGGCGGCCCCACCAACACAAGCAGCGCCTGCCTTGTGGGCTCCTTGTCCCTCCGGGAGCACAGGCGCTGGGCGGAGACCACTTGAGGGTGAGCCTCCACCGCATCGAGGGGGAGGTCGAGAGGGTAGCGCTCCAGCACCACCTTATGCCTCCTTTCGCTGGGGTCGAGAAGGAGCACCTTGTTCCCCTCTTCGGCGAGGCGGCGGAGGAGTGCCGCGGACAACTCGTCCCTGGGTGTAAGGACGTACTCGCCCTTAAGGTTGGGCCTTACCTCCATCCGCAGGCTCGGTTGCTCCCTCTCGAGGGCGGTGATGCCTTGGTAGGCGCCGTCGTGGTCCCCCAGGCTGCCCAGCTTGAATTTGGGCCTCGAGGGTTGCTGGTGGCGAGCTCGACCTCTCGCGATGGTCGTCCATTCTTGGTCCTCGTCCTGCTGCTGCTGCTGCTCCTCGTTCTCGCTGACGATGGACAGGTTGAGTGGGTCACAACCTAAGTCACTGGCGTTGCCCTCCATCGGGTCGTGCTGAAGACGGCGAGCGGCGCCTTCAGGCGGCCACTCCTCACTGCTCCAGTCGTCGAGCAGGTTACGGACGTGGTCGCGAGCCTTCTTCGGTGTCGAGTCCTTCTCTGGGGACGCTGACGGAGAGGAGGCCCTTCCTCTCTTCCCCGCACTGTTAAACACTATGTCACTCTTTGAGTTCATCTTCAAACGCGCGAGAACACGTGGTCGAGAGAGTTTGCCGGGCAGTTCAGAGGGAGCGCGGAGCTGCCCGTCGGCCCTTGACCACGGCTCACGCTAGACTGGTGACGTATCTTCTTTGAACAACATCATACAGGTCGTGGACACAAACAAAACACAAATAAAAGGTGTTTGTGTTTGTATACGTTTGTGTGGATGTTGTACTGTGTGGATGACATAAGTGTTGATGTGTGTGTGTGGAACAATGTGTAAAAGGAATGTATAGCAGGACAAGGACAGACAGTAGAAGGTAAACGAGAAACAATAGATAAACAATTGAGACGCAATATAAGACAACGGACGACAATAACAAAATGTGTAGTTTGTGCTGCCGCACTCCATTTTCTTGGTGTCACTGAGGAGAAGGAGCACGCAGTTTAAGCGGTGATTGCTACAAATACTCCCCCCCCCCCCACCCCAGTGACTTCAAAGAAGGAACGATATCTTCCTGGCGCGGGGATGATGCGACACAGACGGTGTTGCTTCGGCGACGGAGAGTTGGGGCGCCTGGTCCGGGGCCAAAAGATATGCCGGCTCGACCCTGTCTATGGAGACCGCGTCCTGAGAACCATGTTTGTCGATCGTGACAGTCTTTCTGGTCCGTCTCAGGACACGGTAGGGTCCTTGGTAGGGCTGCTGCAGGGGCCGCCGGACGGCATCCACGCGCACGAAGGCGTGGGTGCAAGTGTCAAGGTCCTTGTTGACGAAGGTCTTCTTCGGAGTAGAGCGAGGCTGCACCGGCTGAAGGCTCCTCATGGCACCTTTGCGGCGGGCGGCGAAGTCCTGGACGCCGCAGGGGGCGGTGTCAGGTGTGGGCGCTAGAAGTTCGCCTGGGAGCTGGAGGTTGGTGCCGTAAACTAGTTCAGCCGAGGAGTGGTGCAGGTCTTCCTTCAGGGAGGACCTGATGCCGAGGAGGACCAAGGGAAGAGCCAGGGACCAGTTGTCGCGTTGGGTGGAGGCCATGAGGGAGGACTTCAGCTGCCGATGGAACCGCTCGACCATGCCGTTAGCCTGCGGGTGATAGCTTGACGTTCTGTAGCGGCGGATGCCGAGGAGGGTCATAACTTTGTTCCACACGTTAGCCTCGAACTGGCCGCCGCGGTCTGAGGTGAGGCTGAGAGGGACGCCGAACCTGGAGACCCAAGTAGCGATGAAGGCGTGGGCGACGGCGTCCGTAGTGATGTCAGCGATGGGGGCGGCCTCAGGCCAGCGTGTGAAACGATCCACGCAGGTGAGGATGTAGCGGTGGCCTGCGGAGGGTGGCAGGGGACCAACAAGGTCGATGTGGACATGGTCGAACCTCTCCGTGACGGGCGTGAAGGTGCCGGGTGGAGAGTGTGTGTGTCGCGTCACCTTGGAGGCTTGGCAGTCAGTGCAGGTTTTGGTCCATAGTCTGACGTCTTTGCTAATTCCCTCCCAAATGAAGCGGGACGTCATCAAGCGCTGCGAGGCTCGAATGCCAGGATGAGAGAGGTCGTGAAGCTGACGGAAGGCCTGGTAGCGGTGTCGCTGTGGCAGGTAGGGACGGATGGTGGCCGTGGAGACGTCAGCGTAGAGAGTGACCTTGGTGCCTGGGAGTGTGATTTTCTTCACTTTAAGCGCCGGGTTGTCCAGAAGCTTCTCCAGCTCTGCGTCGCCGGACTGATCGGCGGCTATGGCGGTGTAATCAAGTGTTGCGGGAGAGGGCGTCAGCTGGAGCGTTGATGTAGTCCATGTGGCAAAGTGGACGTGGTGTATAAGAGTCTTTGTTCCTCAGGAAGTTAGTAGTAAGGGACTTGTGGTCGGTGAACATGTGGAAACGACGGCCTTCAATGAAGTAGCGGAAACGTTTGACAGCCTTGAAGATGGCGAGAAGTTCCCGGTCGTAAGCGCTGTACTTGGCTTCAGACTTGGAGAGCTTACGGGAGAAGAAGGAAATCGGCTTCCAGGCGTTGTCGACGAACTGTTGTAGGACAGCACCAGTCCCAGTGTCGGAGGCGTCTGTTGCTATGGCGATCTCCGCGTCATGGTCAGGGAAGGACAGCATGACTGTGTCGCTGAGGGGAAGGAGCACGTCGTTTGAGCGGGGACTGCTACATGTTTACCGTTGATGAGGTTTCAGGCCCCTGTCCGCCGCCGTAGCAGTCCTTCGTGTGTGTGTGTGTGTGTGTGTGTGTGTGTGTGTGTGTGTGTGTGTGTGTGTGTAAACGCATTAGTAGACAGAGGCAGTTGAGGGATTAACAGATGTACATGGAAGAGGAGGGAAGAAGGAAGG
>NW_026111693.1:97500-100000 GCF_024679095.1 Eriocheir sinensis
TTAAAAGAAGTTGAGTAATGCAGAGTGGAATCATCGGCGTAGGAATGGATAGGACAGTTCGTTTTGGAAAGAAGATCATCAATGAACAACAGAAAAAGGGTGGGAGATAGGACAGAACCCTGTGGGACACCACTGTTGATAGATTTAGGGGAAGAACAGTGACCGTCTACCACAGCAGAAATAGAACGGTCAGAGAGGAAACTGGAGATAAAGGTACAGAGAGAAGGATAGAAACCGTAGGAGGGTAGTTTAGAAAGCAAAGATTTGTGCCAGACCCTATCAAAAGCTTTTGATATGTCCAGCGCAATAGCAAAAGTTTCACCGAAACGGCTGAGAGAGGATGACCAAGAGTCAGTTAAGAAGGCTAGGAGATCACTAGTAGAACGCCCCTTGCGGAACCCATACTGGCGATCAGATAGAAGGTCAGAAGTGGAAAGGTGCTTTTGAATCTTCCGGTTAAAGATTGATTCAAAAGCTTTAGATAGACAAGAAAGTAAAGCTATAGGACGGTAGTTTGAGGGATTGGAGCGGTCACCCTTCTTAGGGACAGGCTGTATGAAGGCATACTTCCAGCAAGAAGGAAAGGTAGATGTTGACAGGCAGAGGCGAAAGAGTTTGACCAGGCAGGGTGACAGCACGGAGGCACAGTTTTTAAGGACAATAGGAGGCACTCCATCAGGTCCATAAGCCTTCTGAGGATTGAGGCCAGAGAGGGCATAGAAAACATCATTTTGAAGAATCTTTATAACAGGCATAAAGGAGTCAGAGGGGATGAGTAGGAGGAATATGCCCAGAATCGTCCAGAGTGGAGTTTTAGAAAAGTTTGAGAGAAGAGTTCAGCCCTAGAGATAGATGAGACGGCAGTGTTGCCGTCAGGACTGAGTGGAGGGAAAGATGAAGAAGTGAAGTTGGAGGAGATATTTTGGCTAGATGCCAGAAGTCACGGAAGAGTTAGAGAAAGCAAGGTTTGACACTTTCTATTAATGAAAGAATTTTGGTTAGTCGGAGAATAGATTTGGCACGATTTCGGGCAGAAATGTAAAGTTCATAATTAGCATTAGTTTGAAGGCTCTGGTACCTTTTGTGAGCTACCTCTCTATCATTGACAGCACGAGAACAAGCGTAATTAAACCAAGGCTTTTTAGCGTGAGGAGTAGAGAAAGAACGAGGAATGTATGCCTCCCTTCCAGAGACAATCACCTCTGTGATGCGCTGAGCACACACAGAGGGGTCTCTATCCTGGAAGCAATAATCATTCCACGGGAAATCGGAAAAGTACATCCTCAGGTCGTCCCACCGAGCTGAAGCAAAATGCCAGAAGCATCGCCTCTTCGGTGGGTCCAGAGGGTGTACAGGAGCGATAGGACAGGATGCAGAAATAAGATTGTGATCGGAGGAGCCCAACGGAGAGAACAGTTTGACAGAATAAGCAGAAGGGTTTGAGGTAAGGAAGAGGTCTAGAATGTTGGGCCGATCTCCAAGACGGTCGGGAATACGTGTAGGGTGCTGGACCACATAAAAAAATGGTTTCTATTCTGGATGGACACGAAGCTTCCTTGAAAAATTGGTTGAGATATCCGCAAAATTGTGCACAGGAGACTGTTAACGATCAAACAAACAAACAAACAAACAAACATACTGACCGGACCGAAAATATAACCTTCCAACTTCTTTGGCGGAGGTAATAATAATGTTAATAAAAATAATAAAGATAATACAATGACATGAGTGAGGAGGTAGCCTCGGATGGTCAGAGGATCAGTGGTGGGTCAGGGAAAGGTCAGGAAATACATCACTCTCCTCCCCCTCCCCTCACTAATCTCCTACGATCTGGTCCACCCAGGGGTTACAATTTTCTTTTATCTTATTTATTTATTTATTTATTTATTTATTTATACACACACACACACACATACACACACACACAGAGAGAGAGAGAGAGAGAGAGAGAGAGAGAGAGAGAGAGAGAGAGAGAGAAATAAATTGTATTATAATGAAGTAATCATCAATACATGTATATATTATTATCGTTTTCATTATTATTATTATTATTATTATTATTATTATTAATGTTATTATTATTATTATTATTATTATTATTATTATTATTATTATCAATATTATTATTATTATTGTTACTATTATTATTATTATTATTATTATTATTATTATTATTATTAATATTGTTATTAGCAGTAGTAGTAGTAGTAGTAGTAGTAGTAGTAGTGGTTGTAGTAGTAGTAGTAGTAGTAGTAGTAGTAGTAGTAGTACTAGTAGTAGTAGTAGTAGTAGTAGTAGTAGTAGTAGTAGTAGATACAAAGTAGCTGAATGGGTGAAGGAAATAGAAACTTTGTCTGCCATTGCCAAGACTGAGCCACACGCTGCCCATTCAGCGTACACCCACGGCATCGGTGGACGTTCCTGATGCGCACCATCCCCGGCATCAGTCCACTCCTCCGGCCACTGGAAAATGCCGTCAAGAATGTATTCTTGCCGGCGC